>NC_037670.1:182789519-182917019 GCF_003255815.1 Theropithecus gelada
CCCACCCCCCCTTCCTACCCTCCCTCCCCTCCTCCCCTCCCTCTCTCCCTCTCTCCCTCTCTCCCTCCTTCCCTCCTTCCCCTTTCCTTTTTTTTTTCTGGACAAGGTCTTGCTCTGCCCCCAGGCTGGAGTGCAGTGGTGCCATCACAGCTCACGGCAGCCTCAGCTTCCTGGGCTCAAGTGATCCTCCCACCACAGCCTCCCAAAGCATTGGCATTACAGACAACAGCCACTGTGTCCAGCTGGCTCTATTTCTTTTATTTATTTATTTATTTATTTATTTATTTATTTTTTATTTCTTTTAAAAGTTCTTGCTGTTTGGGACATTTTCCTCTTTTGAAATGTTCATTCATTGTTTTTGTTTTCTCTCATAGTTTTCACAAATGTTTTATCTTTGAAGTTAGATATTCTCTCTCTTGTGGGGGGTATGTGTGTGTACTTTTTATCATTGTTGCCTTTTGGTATTTTAAGAACTCATTCAGGCCAGGTGTGGTGGGTCATACCTGTAATCGCAGCACTTTGGGAGGCTGAGGTGGGAGGATTGCTCTAGCCCAGGATTTTGAGACCAGCTTGGGCAACATAGGGAGACTCCATCACTACAAAAAATAAAAAAATTAGCTGTGTATGGTGGTGCTTGCCTGTAGTTCTAGCTATTTGGTAGGCTGAGGTGGGAGGATTCCTTGAGCCCAGGAGGTTGAGGCTGCAGTAAGCTATGATTGTGTCACTGCACTGCAGCCCGGGCAACAGAGTGAGACCCTGTCTCAAAAGAAAAAACGAAAACTCAAAAAACCATTTAGCTAGCCAGACGTAGTGGCTCACAACACACCTGTAATCCCACACTTTGGGAGGCCAAGGTGGGTGGATCACCTGAGGTCAGGAGTTCGAAACCAGTCTGGCCAACATGGTGAAATCCCGTCTCTACTAAAAATGCAAAAAATTTAGCCAGGCGTGGTAGCATGCGCCTGTAATCCCAGCTACTCAGGAGGCTGAGGCAGGGGAATTGCTTGAACCAGGGAGGTGGAGATTACAGTGAGCCGAGATTGTGCCACTGCACTTCAGACAGAGCCTAATTAATTTTAACAGTAGCTGTCCTACTATTTAATGTTCTTTTCAAAATGATTGTTTTTGACATTTTTGGTATTTATTTGTGATAACATCTTTTGTTCTCACATCACCCTTTTTTTGGCTACCTGCTCGTTTTTTCAATGTGGTGTTGAAAGGAATTGTACTGGAAAGACTTTGAAAACTGATTGTAGACTAGACTCTCTCAAGTTCTTTCCTCTGTACGTCTCTTCTCATCTCCTTTCTTTCCGCACCGCCCATCTGTGCAGCGTGGCCTTTATCCAGGACTGGGTCCCCAGCCCTCTTCTCCAGCAACCCCTTGCCCTTGCTGGCTGGATCTAGTCTCATGGTTTTAAATACTGTTTGTCTCTGTCCTCATTTCCAAGTTTTTACCCCTAGCTGGGCATTGTCCCTGAATTCCAGGCTTGTGTATCCCCTGTGTTTTGATGTCTAATAGATAACACAAACGCAGTGTACCCCACACGGAGCTTCCGGTAGCCCCTCCACACTGGCTGTGCTGCGGGCTTGCCCATCCCAGTCGATAGCACCTGCATCCTCGTGTCCTGAGATCAAGGCCTGGGACGTATCCTGATGCCCCGCTTTCTCTTCCAGTCTCTCGGAGAGTCCTGGGGTTTCCGCCTTGAAAATCTACCTGGAACGGGGCTCTCCCTCTGTAGCCCAGACTCCTAGAGGAATGCTCAGTGCTTGGTAAATGCCTTTTTTTTTTTTTTTTTTTTCTGAGAAGGAGTCTCGCTCTGTCGCCCAGGCTGGAGTACAGTGTTGCAGTCTCGGCTCACTGCATCCTCTGTCTCCTGGGTTCAAGCAGTTTTATTCCTCACCCTCCCGAGTAGCTGGGATTACAGGCGCACACCACCACGCCCGGCTGATTTTTGTATTTTCAGTAGAGATGGGGTTTCATCATGTTGGCCAGGCTGTTCTTGAACTCCTGACCTCGTGATCCGCCTGCCTCGGCCTCCCAGAGTGCTTGGATTACAGGCATGAGCCACAGCGCCCAGCCTGGTAAATGCTTTTTGAGTGAATGCACTTTGTCTCAGTGGTCTTTGAAAGTTTAACTTTGCCCTGATCTTTTAAAGTGTTCACTCTCTGAATTTTACATCTGATGCCTTTTTTGTGTGCAGATTCAGAAGTGAAAGTCCAGCTTTCCTTGTTGGATGATGCTTTGGTGTCATCGGTACCTGCCTGGCTCTGTTTGCCCCCCGTCTCTCTTGCAGGTCATGCTGGGCCTTGGTGCTTCAGCCACCCCAGCCCAGGATGGATGCTGTAGCCTGGTGCCCTGGGGGATCTGCTGCACCTAGCTTCCTTGTTTATTCAGGGGCTTCTGACTTCCTTGGTCCCCTCAGCAGTGGGGGTGCCAGGAGGTACGGGGGCTGCTCTGGGTCCTCAGTGCATCCAGGAGGGCAGGCGTTTCCCTGGAGCTCACATTTGGCTAAAGTGTTTGGCTGACTGGGCTCGTTCTCCTGTTCAGACTAAGCTCTGCTTCTGCGTGACGCGCAGAAACCCTGAAGGCTGTATGAGTTTGGTCTGGTGCCCTCTTGAATTTCCAAGGGTTACTCGGACATTTGCCTGGTTGCTTCAGCAGCAAGCTGAGCGAGGCAAGAAGTCTCTCTGTTCCTTAGTGACGAGTCTGTCCTCACACTGTCCTCACACTGTCCTCACACTGTCCTCACACTGTCCTCACACTGTCCTCATACTGTCCTCACACTGCCGTAAAGAAACACCCGAGGCTGGGGAATTTATAGAGAAAAGAGGTTTAACTTAGGGGACGAGTCTGTCCTCATACTGTCCTCACAGTATCCTCACACTGTCCTCATACTGTCCTCACACTGCCGTAAAGAAACACCCGAGGCTGGGGAATTTATAGAGAAAAGAGGTTTAACTGGCTCACAGTTGTGCGGGCGTACAGGAAGCGTGGCTGTGGAGGCCACAGGAGACTTACAATCCTAGGGGAAGGTGAAGGGAAGCGGTCATGTCTTACAGGGCCGGAGCAGGAGGAAGGGAGAGAGTGGGGAGGTGCCACGTACTTTTAAACAACCAGATCTTGTGAGAACTCACTCAGTATCACAAGAACAACACCGGGGGAAATTCACCCCCATGATCCAGTCACCTCCCACCAGGTCTCACCTTCAGCACTGGGGACTGCATTTCAGCGTGAGATTTGGGTGGGGGCGCAGATCCAAACTTAGATTGCCATGTTCATCTCCTTCTTCATTTTAAATTTGATACTAGAACTCTTCATTCTTGAATTGGAGACATGTGTTTTAGTTGAAGAATATTTTTAAATACATATTAATAAGCATAAAATGTGCAATACCGTCCATAGCAAGATGTTAAAAGAACTTTTTGATGTGCTAACATTTGGGAGTATTAAAAATATGTTTTACTTCTTGTAGTAAGTAAAGTAAGAAGTGAAGAGAAAGATGAAGACTCTGAAAGAGGAGATGAAGATAGAGAAAGAAGATACCGAGAAAGAAAGGTATACGAAGCAAGGCCTGGGGAAAGGTTTTCCAAATGTTGCCGAGTAAAGGATATTTTAAACGTTATTGTTAGAAGCATTTTTAGAAAATGTCCTAAGCCAGGATTTCAGGCCTGGAAAAGGCCTTCAGCACTGTGTGTAGTCAGTTTCTTTCTCCCCATGGTCGAATGTGTTTTTCTGATTCCAAAGGTAATTTGTGATTATTTTAGAAAATTTAGAAGATATAGGCCAGGTGCAGTGGCTCACGCCTGTAATCCCAGCACTTTGGGAGGCCGAGGCAGGCAGATCACAAGGTCAAGAGATTGAGATCATTCTGGCTAACACAGTGAAACCCCATCTCTACTAAAAATACAAAAAAAATGGCCGGGCGCGGTGGCTCAAGCCTGTAATCCCAGCACTTTGGGAGGCCGAGGTGGGTGGATCACGAGGTCAGGAGATCGAGACTATCCTGGCTAACACGGTGAAACCCCGTCTCTACTAAAAATACAAAAAATTAGCCGGGCGTGGTAGCGGGCGCCTGTAGTCCCAGCTACTTGGGAGGCTGAGGCAGGAGAATGGCGTGAACCCGGGAGGCGGAGCTTGTAATGAGCCGAGATTGTGCCACCGCACTCCAGCCTGGGCGACAGAGCGAGACTCCGTCTCAAAAAAAAAAAAAAAAAAATTTAGAAGATACAAATAAGTAATAAGAAAATAAAAACTGTCTAATCCTACGCCACAGGTAAGTGTTGATAGCATTTAGGTATGTATTTTTCCAGGTCTATATATTTGTGTATGTGTAACACTGTTTTCTTTAGTTAGATTTTTACTGTTTCATAAATTGTTTAAACGGAACACATTTTGAGCCTTTTCCTGAGTGATCCTGTCTCTCTCCGTGTTTCAGTGCGTGCGTGGCTTGGTATTTCGCGGTGTGGATGTGTTGGTGCTCTCGAGGCACCTGCGGTTTTGGACACTTAGGTTGTTTCTGTGTGTTTGTGTTTTCTCTTTAAATTATAAAGACATCCAGATGGTATGCTTTTTGGTTTGTTCATAATTATTTCCTTATGATTAATTTCTGGAAATGAACTTGCTAGAAGTAAATGTAAACTTACCCCATTTGCTTTACATAAAAGTTGTAATTATTTATATCATCAGAGCATAATTCCTCCTGTCCTAAGCAGGAGCTGGGCATTATCTTCATTTAAAAGTTTTGCTGTTTTGATTCAGAAGAAAATGGCATTTCTGGGCATTTTTAAAAGCAGGTTTACTGTCTTTTGTTATTTACCACTTGTGTACTTTTGCTTATTCTTTTTCTCTTTTTTATTTTATTTTTATTTTTTAGAGATAGGGTCTTGCTCTGTCACCCAGGTTGGAGTGCAGTGGTGTGATCATAGCTCACTGCAGCCAGGAATTCCTGGGTTCAAGCAGTCTTCCCACCTTAGCCTCCCGAGTAGCTGGGACTACAGGTGTGCACCACCAAGCCCATTTTTAAATTTTTTGTAGAGACTGGGTCTCACTGTGTTGTCCAGGCTGGTCTTGAACTCCTGGAACTCCTGGTCTCAAGTGATCCTCCCACCTCGGCCTCCCACAGTGCTGGGATCACAGGCGTGTGCCACTGCACCTGCTGTTGGCTGATTTTTCACTGGTGCATCTGACTGGTTTGTAAGAGAACTTTAAAGGTTAACTCTCTGCCAGTCATTTACGTTGCTGTTTTTGGCTGGTGTTGAATTGGACCTGGGGGATTTTTATTTTTGTAAGTAAGTTTAAAATCATGAAGTAGCCAGGTCTGTGCTGTTACCAGGTCTGTGCTGTTAGCAGGTCTGTTGTTGATGGAACGCGCTCTCCACAGCAAAGTTACATGAGTTGTCACCTGTGTTTTTTTCTGGGTCTTTAACTTTTTTTAAAAAAAAGGATTTAAATTTGGCCAGGCATGGTGGCTCAAGCCTGTAATCCCAGCACTTTGGGAGGCTGAGGCAGGTGGATCACGAGGTCAGGAGATTGAGACCATCCTGGCTAACACAGTAAAACCCCGTCTCTACTAAAAATACAAACAATTAGCAGGGTGTGGTGGTGTGTGCCTGTAGTCCCAGTTACTTGGGAGGCTGAGGCAGGAGAATCGCTTGAACCCGGGAGGCAGAGGTAGTGGCGAGCTGAGATTGCGCCATTGCACTCCAGCCTGGGCAACAAGAGTGAAACTCCATCTCAAAAAATAAAAAAAAGACGACTTAAATCTTTAATTACACAGAGTTTATTTTGATGAATGGTGTGAATGGTTCTCTAACTTTGAGGTGTTTGGTCAGGGAGGGCATTAGCAAGTTTTCCGTAGGAAGGTCGCCCTGGCAAAGATGAGTCGGGTGCATGGGAGTTGGGGAGAATTGAGGAAGGAGCTGAGTGAGGAGACTGTTGGGTCCACAGGAGACCCCCCAGGGAACTGAGAGATGCGGAGGGTGCCACAGACCTGGAGTCCAGTGGTCCCTGGTGGGGGATGAGCAGAAGAAACTCCATGGGAAGGGACAGGGACGGGCACAATCTGGGGTCTGTTGAACGCGATGTCAGGGCTCCCAGAACTAAGAGTCTAAGCCAGCAGTATTCCGTCGTGGTGACCTGCTCTGCAGCTTGGGATGGAGATGACCGCTGGTGCCCTGAGCATCTGCAGTGTTTTCATTGCAGAGATGACTGAACGCTGGTCCCATTTTCAAGACTCTGTCTGCGTGGGACTAATTAGGAGAGAAAGAGTGATATGATGTGTCCATGTGAGAGATGTGGCAGCCTTGTGCTGTCGTACTCACCGGAGAGGGCATCTCTCAGAGAAGTCAGAGCTTGCGCAGGAGGGACCCCAGGGCTGGCGGAGTTTAGGCTGAGGGCCACAAGCATGAGGGATGAGGCTGTGGAGGCCAGGAGGGCCGACTGTGAGTGCCGAGCGCCATGTGGAGAGGCCGGGAGGGCGCCATGGGGAGAGGCCGGGAGGGTGCCATGGGGAGAGACCGGGAGGGCGCCATGGGGAGAGGCTGGGAGGGCGCCATGGGGAGAGGCCGGGAGGGCCGGCTGTGAGTGCCGGGCGCCATGGGGAGAGGCATTGCTTTCTCTGTGGGAGCGAGGTGGCTGGGGTGCAGAGAGTTTACTGTGTGACGTTGGGGTGGCAGCAGTGTCTGACCGTGGACCATGACATGAATAGGGTTTTTCCTTACAGAAGGGTAACAGATTAAGTTTTCAGGAATGTATCTGACAGTGGAATTGAGGAGTGAAGGGGGCAGTGGTAGTTCTATAAGTTTTCCTCCTTTTGTTATAACATTTATAAAGACAGCACAGTTGTCCTTTGGTATCCATGGGGGAAGGGCTCCAAGACCCCCTCAGATACCAAAATCCATGAATACTCAAGTCCCCCGTATAAAATGGTGTAGTGTCTGCATATAACCTACACACATCCTCCTGGATGCTTTAAATCATCTCTAGATTACTTAAAATCCCTAGTGCAATATAAAGGAGATGTAAATAGTTGTTATTGTTTAGGGTGTAATGACAAGGAAAAAGTCTGTATATGTTTAGTATAGACATGATTTTCTTCGAATGTGTTTGATCTGTGGTTGGTTGGATCTGTTGTTGTGGAACCCACGGAGAGGGAGGCCGGCTGCGCTCCTGTTTGACGTGCTCCTGTGTTTCTCAGCTTGTTGTGTTTTACAGCTGCAGTACAGGGACAGCAAGGACAACCCTCTCAAGTACTGGCTTTATAAAGAAGAAGGTGACAGGAGACACAGGAAGCCCAGAGACCCAGATCGAGACAAGAAACACCGAGAAAAAAGCAGCACAAGGGAAAAAAGAGAAAAATATTCCAGAGAGAAAAGTAATTCATTCTCTGAAAAAGAAGGGGAAGAAAGACATAAAGAAAAGCGACACAAAGAAGTCCTTCATTTTGATGATGAGAGGCACCGAACCAGTGTGGATAGAAAAGAGAGATCAGCAAAAGACGAGCACAAGAAAAGAGAATCCAAGGTACCCCTTCCGATGCTTCGTTGCCTTCACAGCTGCCACGAGGTCAGCGCTCTCAGAGGAGGTTTACCGGGTCGTGTCGCCAGACAAAGTTGAGATTTGTGGCCTGGTAGTAGTAATTTAGGAGAAATGCGACTCAGGTCTTGATTATGCGGTTAGTACAGACAGATTACTGATCTCCTAAGAAATGTGATGTCACATATTTTGATTATATTGTGAATGTACTTTTAACAGATATTTGGAAATCTATCATAAAATTTTGAAATCTGGCTGGGTGCAGTGGCTAATGCCTGTAATCCCAGCACTTTGGGAGGCAAAGGTGCGGATCACCTGAGGTCAGGAGTTCGAGACCAGCCTGACCAACATGGTGAAACCCCGTCTCTACTAAAAATAAAAAAATTAGCAGGGCATGGTGGCATGTGCCTGTAATGTCAGCTACTCTGGAGGCTGAGGCAGAAGAATCACTGGAACTCAGGAAGGAGAATCGCTGGAACCCAGGAGACATAGGTTGCAGTGAGCTGAGATCGCACCACTGCACTGCAGCCTGGGTGATGGAGTGAGACTCTGTCTCTCAAAAAAAAAAAAACAAAAAAAATTTGAAATTTAACATTGAAAAGGAAGCTGGTAGGTTTTAAAGTGGAAATTAAGTAAATAATTAGCAAACGTTTCAACCAGAATTGGTATAAGTTTGCAAAAAAAGCAAAACAAGGCAGAACAAAAATGTAAAAGCATTGATTGCAGAGGATCTAATTTCCCTCCCAGGTCTGTGGTTTCATCCCTGTACTTAGGATTTTCCTAGAGGTGTTTTAGCACCTTTTGTTCTCAGAGTGCTTTTTGCTGCTCTGTTTTTACAGAATCTGAAGCTAATATGATTTTATTTACTTGTTTCTTGGTGATGCTTCCTTTAAGATGGAAGCGAAATCTTTGCAAGGGTCAGATGGTACCTGAGGCTAGGGGAGAGTCACGCCTTCAGGGATGAGACTGGAGGCCTCAGCAGAAGCGCAGGACCTGGATCTCCCAACCTGAATTGACACAGCTGAGGAAATGCATGTAGAGCTGGTGGCCACTGCAGTGTTTGCTGTAAAACGCAAAAGCCGGTGGGTTAGAACTGGGAGCCCTTAGGACAAGAAGCAGTCGTGTTATGAGCAGAAGCCATCTGGCTCCCGGCCATCTCAGCCACTCTTGCGCTGTCCTGTGTGGGGTCTGAGTCCTTTAACCTCCCTTGCCTTTGCCCTGAGGGCCTTTCCTCACTGAGACCCCACTGTCTCCCGCAGCCCACGCCCTCCGTGTGTATCAGGGCGTTGGCCATGTTTCTTAGCAGGTTTGAAGCAGTGCCGGTTCTGCTACCCACATCTGCGATGTGGAAAGCCCGTGGACTCCCTCATCAGCCACACTGAAGGTTAGATGAGAAGCAGCTCCTTGAGGACAGATATTAATTTTTTTTGGTTTTTATTTATTTATTTATTTATATTTATTTATTTATTTATTTTGAGATGGAGTCTCGCTCTGTCGCCCAGGCTGGAGTGCAGTGGTGCGATCTCAGCTCATGGCAAGTTCTGCCTTCTGGGTTCACGCCATTCTCCTGCCTCAGCCTCCTGAGTAGCTGGGACTACAGGCGCCTGCCACCATGTCCAGCTAATTTTTTGTATTTTTAGTAGAGACAGAGTTTCACTGTGTTAGCCAGGATGGTCTCGATCTCCTGACCTCGTGATCCGCCCGCCTCGGCCTCCCAAAGTGCTGGGATTACAGGTGTGAGCCACCGCGCCTGACCATTTTTTTTGTTTTTAAGTCTCTTTCCTTAGATCAAAACTTCATCATTTTCTCTCAATGTTGTATTATGAACATTTTTAAACATACAGCAAAGTCGACATAATTTTCCAGTGAACACTCACGTACCCACAACTTAGACTTCACCACTCACCTTTTATTGAATTTGGCTATTCTCCATTCCCTAAATCATGTTTAATTACTGGAAGTGACTTAGGTTACATGTGCTTAGTTCCACCCAGAAATGCCTTTCTGGACATAGATTTGGCTTTTATTAAAGGTGGATGAGAAAAATGGTCTATGAAGAACATTATCCTGTACCTTTGTAAAACCACTGCCTTCAAATTAGTCCCAGAAGAAAGATTATTCAGATGACTGACGTTTTCTTTTTAAGACAAGTTGTTCCTATCTGAGTGGCTTGTGTGCTGGGCACGGTTCTAGGTGCTGAGGATACAGCTGTGAACAAAACAAAAATTACTGTTCTTATGGTGCTTATGTTGTGTTGGAGAAGCCATAGGATAAAGAGTTACCAAAAAAAAAAAAGAAATCAAATCTCAGACAGGTGTGGTGGCTTACACCTGGAGTCCTACTACTCAGCAGGTGGGAGGATCTCTTGAGCCCAGGAGTTCAAGACCACCCTGAGAAATAGAGTGAGACCCCCCCATCTCTACCAAAATAAAAATAAAAAATCAGCCAGGCATGGTGGCACACGCCTGTAGTCCCAGCTACTACAGAGGCTGAGGTGAGAGGATCACTTGAGTGGAGGAGGTCAAGGCTGCAGTGAGCTGTGATCGTATCACTGCAGTCCAACCTGGGTAGTAGAGTAAGACCTTGTCTTAAAAGAAAAGAGAGGCCAGGCATGGTGGCTCACACCTGTAATCCCAGCACTTTGGGAGACCAAGACAGGTGGATCACTTGAGGTCAGGAGTTCGAGACCAGCCTGGCCAACATAGCAAAACCCTGTCTCTAGTTAAAAAAAAAAAAAAAAAAAAAAAAAAACTGCAAAAATTAGCCAGGTGTTGTGGCGTGTGCCTGTAATCTCAGCTACTCGGGAAGCTGAGGCAGGAAAATTGCTTGAACCTGGGAGGAAGAGGTTACAGTTTGCTGAGATCGTGCCACTGCACCCCAGACTGAGAGACAGAGTGAGCCTTCATCTCAAAAAAAAAAAAAAAAAAAAGAGGAAAAAATGAACAGATACATGATATAACTTCAGGAACGGTGATCGAGCATTGTATAATTAAAATTTTCCTTTGCGTTGACTTTTAGAAATTCAAAACTTTTGCAGCTTTTGATACTCAAAATTAGTATCAACTCAGATGTTCTTCAGCTGAGTACTCTGTGAACCTGCTGCTTGATGTAATTATCCTGTGGTTACCATAAAATGCAAGGGGCACTGTTAGTAATTGTAACTGGGACTGTTCCTAGGGATAGATGTTCTCTGTGATTGTCTCTCACTTTCTCTATATGATATTTTTTCTTTCTTTCTTTCTTTTTTTTTTTTTTTTTGAGACTGAGTCTCACTGTATTGCCCAGGCCGGAGTGCAGCGGTGTGATCTTGGCTCACTGCAGCCTCCACCTCCCGGGTTCAAGTGATTCTCCTGCCTTAGCCTCCCTAGTAGCTGGGATTACAGGCGTGCGCCTGGCTATTTTTTTTTTTTTGTATTTTTAGTAGAGTTTCGCCATGTTGGCTAGGCTGGCCTCAAACTCCTGACCTCAGGTGATCCGCCTTCTTTGGCCTACCAAAGTGCTGGGATTACAGGCGTGAGCCACGGTGCCCAGCCTCTATATGATTTTTGATCCATGATTTTAATTAGAATTATGTAACTTTTATTGTAAGCTTTCTCCAGTTATCAATTAGAGATACAAAGGGTATGAGTAAGTACAATAAATATACAAAATGTTCTTCTAAGCTTCCTGACCAGTGACTTCTTTAATAGAAGAATACAGTGGCCTCATTATCCTATCTGCCACACCTTTATCCTTTTATTTATTTTTATTTTAAAAATTTTTTTCTTTTTTATTATACTTTAAAGTTCTAGGATACATGTGCACAACGTGCAGGTTTGTTACATATGTATACATGTGCCATGTTGGTGTGCTGCACCCATTAACTCGTCATTTACATTAGGTATATCTCCTAATGCTCTCCCTCCCCCAGCCCCCCACCCCACAACAGGCCCCAGTATGTGATGTTCCCCTTCCTGTGTCCAAGTGTTCTCATTGTTCAATTCCCACCTATGAGTGAGAACATGTGGTGTTTGATTTTCTGTTCTTGTGATAGTTTGCTGAGAATGGTTTCCAGCTGCATCCATGTCCCTACAAAGGACACGAACTCATCCTTTTTTATGGCTGCATAGTATTCCATGGTGTATATGTGCTACATTTTCTTAATCCAGTCTGTCATTGATGGACATTTGGTTTGGTTCCAAGTCTTTGCTATTGTGAATAGTGCTGCAGTAAACATACGTGTGCATGTGTCTTTATAGCAGCATGATTTATAATCCTTTGGGTATATACCCAGTAATGGGATGGCTGGGTCAAATGGTATTTCTAGTTCTCGATCCTTGAGGAATCGCCACACTGTCTTGCACAATGGTTGAACTACTTTACAGTCCCACCAACAGTGTAAAAGTGTTTCTATTTCTCCATAGCCTCTCCAGCACCTGTTGTTTCCTGACTTTTTAATGATTGCCATTCTAGCTGGTGTGCAGTGGTACCTCATTGTGGTTTTGATTTGCATTTCTCTGATGGCTAGTGATGATGAGCATTTTTTCATGTGTCTGTTGGCTGCATAAATGTCTTCTTTTGAGAAGTGTCTGTTCATATCATTTGCCCAGTTTTTGATGGGGTTGTTTGTTTTTTTCTTGTAAATTTGTTTGAGTTCTTTGTAGATTCTGGATATTAGCCCTTTGTCAGATGGGTAGATTGCAGAAATTTTCTCCCATTCTGTAGGTTGCCTGTTCAATCTGATGGTAGTTTCTTTTTCTGTGCAGAAGCTCTTTAGTTTAATTAGATCCCATTTGTCAATTTTGGCTTTTGTTGCCATTGCTTTTGGTGTTTTAGACATGAAGTCCTTGCCCATGCCTGTGTCCTGAATGGTATTGCCTCAGTTTTCTTCTGGGTTTTTATGGTTTTAGGTCTAACATTTAAGTCTCTAATCCATCTTGAATTAATTTTTGTATAATGTGTAAGGAAGGGATCCAGTTTCAGCTTTCTACTTATGGATGGCCAGTTTTCCCAGCACCATTTATTAAATAGGGAATCCTTTCCCCATTTCTTGTTTTGTCAGGTTTGTCAAAGATCAGATGGTTATGAATGTGTGGTATTATTTCTGAGGCCTCTGTTCTGTTCCATTGGTCTATGTCTCTGTTTTGGTACTAGTACCATGCTGTTTAGGTTACTGTAGCTTTGTAGTGTAGTTTGAAGTCAGGTAGCATGATGCCTCCAGCTTTGTTCTTTTGGCTTAGGACTGTCTTGGCAATGCGGGCTCTTTTTTGGTTCCATATGAACTTTAAAGTAGTTTTTTCCAATTCTGTGAAGAAACTCATTGGTAGCTTAATGGGGATGGCATTGAATCTATAAATTACCTTGGTCAGTATGGCCATTTTCACGATATTGATTCTTCCTATCCATGAGCATGGAATGTTCTTCCATTTGTTTGTGTCCTCTTTTATTTCATTGAGCAGTGGTTTGTAGTGTTCCTTGAAGAGGTCCTTCACATCCCTTGTAAGTTGGATTCCTAGGTGTTTTATTCTCTTTGAAGCAATTGGGAATGGGATTTCACTCATGATTTGGCTCTCTGTTTGTCTGTAATTGGTGTATAAGAATGCTAGTGATTTTTGCACATTGATTTTGTATCCTGAGACTTTGCTGAAGTTGCTAATCAGCTTAAGGAGATTTTGGGCTGAGACGATGGGGTTTTCTAAATATACAATCATGTCATCTGCAAACAGGGACAATTTGACTACCTCTTTTCCTAATTGAATACCCTTTATTTTTTTTCTCTTGCCTGATTGCCCTGGCCAGAACTTCCAACACTATATTGAATAGGAGTAGTGAGACAGGGCATCCCTGTCTTGTGCCAGTTTTCAAGGGGAATGCTTCCAGTTTTTGCCCATTCAGTATGATATTGGCTGTGGGTTTGTCATAAATAGCTCTTATTATTTTGAGATATGTTCCATCATTACCGAATTTATTGAGAGTTTTTAGCATGAAGGGCTGTTGAATTTTGTCAAAGGCCTTTTCTGCATCTGTTGAGATAATCATGTGATTTTTGTCTTTGGTTCTATTTATATGCTGGATTAAGTTTGTTGATTTGCATATGTTGAACCAGCCTTGCATCCCAGGGATGAAGCCCACTTGATCATGGTGGATAAGCTTTTTGATGTGCTGCTGGATTCGGTTTGTCAGTATTTTATTGAGGATTTTTGCATTGATGTTCATCAGCAATATTGGTCTAAAATTCTCTTTTTTTGTTGTGTCTCTGCCAGGCTTTGGTATCAGAATGATGTTGGCCTCATAAAATGAGTTAGGGAGGATTCTTTCTTTTTCTATTGGTTGGAATAATTTCAGAAGGAATGGTACCAGCTCCTCCTTGTACCTCTGGTAGAATTCGTCTGTGAATCCGTCTGGTCCTGGACTTTCTTTGGTTGGTAGGCTATTAATTATTGCCTCAATTTCAGAGCCTGTTATTGGTCTACTCAGGTCTTCCTGGTTTAGTCTTGGGAGAGTGTAAGTGTCCAGGAATTTATCCATTTCTTCTAGGT
Organism: Theropithecus gelada; assembly: GCF_003255815.1. Lineage (NCBI taxonomy): Eukaryota > Metazoa > Chordata > Mammalia > Primates > Cercopithecidae > Theropithecus > Theropithecus gelada. The sequence continues at coordinate 182,803,572 of NC_037670.1, forward strand.
TTTCTAGTTTATTTGCGTAGAGGCGTTGATAGTATTCTCTGATGATAGTTTGCATTTCTGTGGGGTCGGTGGTGATATCCCCTTTATCATTTTTTATTGCATCTATTTGGTTCTTCTCTCTTTCTTCTTTATTAGTCTTGCTAGCGGTCTATCCATTTTGTTGATCTTTTCAAAAAACCAGCTCCTGGATTCACTGATATTTTAAAGAGTTTTTTGTGTCTCTATCTCCTTTAGTTCTGCTCTGATCTTAGTTATTTCTTGCCTTCTGGTAGCTTTTGAATGTGTTTCCTCTTGCTTCTCTAGTTCTTTTAATTGTAATGTTAGGGTGTCAATTTTAGATCTTTCCTGCTTTCTCTTGTGGGCATTCAGTGCTATAAATTTCCCTCTACACCTTGCTTTAAATGTGTCCCAGAGATTCTGGTATGTTGTATCTTTGTTCTCATTGGTTTCAAAGAACATCTTTATTTCTGCCTTCATTTTGTTGTGTACCCAGTAGTCACTCAGGAGCAGGTTGTTCAGTTTCCATGTAGTTGAGTGGTATTGAGTGAGTTTCTTAATCCTGAGTTCTAGTTTGATTGCACTGTGGTCTGAGAGACAGTTTGTTTTTATTTTCTGTTCTTTTACATTTGCCAAGGAGCGCTTTACTTCCAACTATGTGGTCAATTTTGGAGTAAGTGCGATGTGGTGCTAAGAAGAATGTATATTCTGTTGTTTTGGGGTGGAGGGTTCTGTAGATGTTTATTAGGTCTGCTTGGTGCAGAGTTGAGTTCAATTCCTGGATATCCTTGTTAACTTACTGTCTTGTTGATCTGTCTAATGTTGACAGTGGGGTGTTAATGTCTCCCATTATTATTTTGTGGGAGTCTAAGTCTCTTTGTAAGTCTCTAAGGACTTGCTTTATGAATCTGGGTGCTCCTGTATTGGGTGCATATATATTTAGAATAGTAAGCTCTTCTTGTTGAATTGATCCCTTTACCATTATGTAATGGCCTTCTTTGTCTCTCTTGATTTTTGTTGGTTTAAAGTCTATTTTATCAGAGACTAGGATTGCAACCCCTGCCTTTTTTTGTTTTCCATTTGCTTGGTACATCTTCCTCCATCCCTTTTTTTGAGCCTGTGTGTGTCTCTGCATGTGAGATGGGTCTCCTGAATACAGCACACTGATGAGTCTTTACTATTTATCCAATTTGCCAGTCTGTGTCTTTTAATTGGAGCATTTAGCCCATTTATATTTAAGGTTAATATTGTTATGTGTGAACTTGATCCTGTCATTATGATGTTAGCTCGTTATTTTGCTCGTTAGTTGATGCAGTTTCTTCCTAGCATCGATGGTCTTTACATTTTGGCATGTTTTTGCAGTGGCTGGTACTGGTTGTTCCTTCCCATGTTTAGTGCTTCCTTCAGGAGCTCTTGTAAGGCAGGCCTGGTGGTGACAGAATCTCTCAGCATTTACTTGTCTGTAAAGGATTTTATTTCTCCTTCACTTATGAAACTTAGTTTGGCTGGATATGAAATTCTGGGTTGAAAATTCTTTTCTTTAAGAATGTTGAATATTGGCCCCCACTCCTGGCTTGGAGAGTTTCTGCCAAAAGATCTACTGTTAGTCTGATGGGCGTCCCTTTGTGTGTAACCCGACCTTTCTCTCTGGCTGCCCTTAACATTTTTTCCTTCATTTCAACTTTGGTGAATCTGACAATTATGTGTCTTGGAGTTGCTCTTCTCGAGGAGTATCTTTGTGGTGTTCTCTGTATTTCCTGAATTTGAATGTTGGCCTGCCTTGCTAGGTTGGGGAAGTTCTCCTGGATAATATCCTGCAGAGTGTTTTCCAACTTGTTTCTATTCTCCCTGTCACTTTCAGGTGCACCGGTCAGACGTAGATTTGGTCTTTTCACATAGTCCCATATTTCTTGGAGGGCTTATTCATTTCTTTTTACTCTTTTTTCTCTAAACTTCTCTTCTCGCTTCGTTTCATTCATTTGATCTTCAATCACTGATACCCTTTCTTCCAGTTGATCAAGTCGGTTACGGAAGCTTGTGCATTTATCACGTAGTCCTCGTGTCATGGTTTTCATCTCTATCAGATCGTTTAAGGACTTGTCTGCATTGGTTATTCTAGTAGCCATTCGTCAAATCTTTTTTCAGGGTTTTTAGTTTCTTTGCGATGGGTTTGAACTTCCTCCTTTAGCTCGGAGAATTTTGGTTGTCTGGAGTCTTCTTCTCTCAACTCATCAAAGTCATTCTCTTTCCAGCTTTGTTCTGTTGCTGTCAAGGAGATGCGTTCCTTTGGAGGGGGAGAGGCGCTGTGATTTTTAGAATTTCCAGCTTTTCTGTACTGCTTTTTCCCCGTCTTTGCGGTTTTTATCTACATTTGGGCTTTGATGATAGTGACATACAGATAGGGTTTTGGTGTGGATGTCCTTTCTGTTTGTTATTTTTCCTTCTAACAGTCAGGACCCTCAGCTGCAGGTCTGTTGGAGTTTGCTGGAGGTCCACTCCAGACCCTGTTTGCCTGGGTATCAGCAGCGGAGGCTGCAGAAGAGTGAATATTGCTTTGCTGTCTGATCGTTCCTCTGGAAGCTTCGTCTCAGAGGTGTATCTGGCCGTGTGAGGTGTGAGGTGTCAGTCTGCCCCTAGTGGGGGATGTCTCCCAGTTAGGCTACTCGGGTCAGGGACCCACTTGAGCAGACAGTCTGTCCGTTCTCAGATCTCAAACTCCGTGCTGGGAAAACCACTACTCTTCAAAGCTGTCAGACAGGGACATTTACATCTGCAGAGGTTTCTGCTGCCTTTTGTTTGGCTATGCCCTGTCCCCAGAGGTGGAGTCTACAGAGGCAGGCAGGCCTTCTTGAGCTGTGGTGGGCTCCACCCAGTTCCAGCCTTCTGGCAGCCTTGTTTACTTACTTAAGCCTCAGCAATGGTGGGTGCCCCTCCCCTAGCCTCGCTGCTGCCTTGCAGTTAGATCTCAGACTGCTGTGCTAGCAATGAGGGAGGCTCCATGGGCGTGGGACCCTCCGAGCCAGGCACGGGATATAATCTCCTATTGTGCCCTTTGCTAAGACCCTTGGTAAAGCGCAGTGTTAGGGTGGGAGTGACCCAATTTTCCAGGTGTCGTGTGTCTCGGTTTCCCTTGACTAGGAAAGGGAATTCCCTTCCCCCTTGCGCTTCCCGGGTGAGGCGATGCCTTGCCCTGCTTCAGCTCTCACTCGTTGGGCTGCACCCACTGTCCAACACGCCCCAGTGAGATGAACCCCGTACCTCAGTTGGAAGTGCAGAAATCACCCGTCTTCCATGTTGCTCACACTGGGAGCTGGAGGCTGGAGCTGTTCCTATTCGGCCATCTTGGCGCAGATCCCCTCACCTTTATCCTTTTAAAAAGCAATTTTTTTTTTGAGATGGAGTCTCGCTCTGTTGTCCAGGCTGGAGTGCAGTGGTGTGATCTCCGCTCACTGCAAGCTCCACCTCCGGGGTTCACGCCAGTCTCCTGCCTCAGCCTCCTGAGTAGCTGGGACTACAGGCGCCCACCACTACTTTTGTATTTTTAGTAGAGACGGGGTTTCACTGTGTTAGCCAGGATGGTCTCCATCTCCTGACCTCGTGATCCTCCCACCTTGGCCTCCCAAAGTTCTGGGATTACAGGCGTGAGCCACCATGCCCGGCAAAAGCAATTTTTTTAGAGATGGGTTCTAGCTGTGTTGCCTAGGCTGATCTTGAACTCCTGGCCTCAAGCTACTTCAGCCTGCCGAACGGATGGGATTAGGATGTGAACCACCATGCCTGCCATACTTTTATCCTTTTCAAGATTGGATCATCTCCTTTCTGCTCCTGAAAGTAGTGGATTCAAGTGATCGCTTGTAAATACCTTTTTCAGCCCAGGACTCTCCTGTCCAGAGTGTTAGTCCTGAGGGACTGTGTGATGAGGCCACAGGATTTTGACGACAACGTGCTGAGCTTTTTCTCAGCTCTGCCATTTGCAGGCCATCTGGGTGAGCAGCGTTACCTGCCTCCCTGTGTGGTAGGTGCTGAGATAATCACAGCATGCTTCTCCTGGCCCCATGTGCAGCCTGACTGGCTGCCATCACCACAGCCAGGGCCCCCCAGTGCTATGCGCTGCTTGCCCACACCCAGGTCTGACTCTTACCATTAACTTGATGACTTTTTTTTCTCTTCCCTTTTTATGTCTAGTCAGTAAATCATAATTTTTCCTACCCAGCACTAGTGATTTTATTTTTTTCCCATTCCAATTCATTTTACGGACCACAACACATTGTTCTGTTAAACATAACACTTTTTTCTGATTAATTTTGTAAAGTTTTTGTTTTTGTTTTTGAGATGATGTCTCGCTCTGTTGCCCAGGCTGGAGTGCAGTGGCGTGATCTCAGCTTACTGCAACCTCCACCTCCTGGGTTCAAGTAATTATCCTGCCTCAGCCTCCTGAGTAGCTGGGACTACAGGTGTGTACCACCACGCCCAGCTAATTTTGTATTTTTAGTAGAGACGGGATTTCTCCGTGTTGGTTAGGTTGGTCTCTAACTCCCAACCTCAGGTGATCCACGCACCTTGGCCTCCCAAAGCGCTGGGATCACAGGCATGAGCCACTGCGCCTGGCATAATCACCCTTTTATATATACTTTTATCCATTTTCTTTACATTTAATTATCTAATTTACTAAAAATAGCTGGCAAAAATAGTTATTTAAAAGATACTTGTGGTGTAGATGCTATTGTTAAATTTTCAATCCATTCTTGTTTTATGGGGTTTACTAATTATGCTTACTTCATTCCCATATGTTAATAAATGGTTATGGGATTATTCTTTTGTTTGCTAGAACGGTGAACACAGAAATCGAGGTGCAAGCTCAAAGAGAGATGCGACCAGCAGCCAGTAAGGATCGCGCGCCCTGTGGTCGACCTTGACATGTGCCGCTCTCGTGGAATGCTTCAGGGAATTTTCTTACTGGCTCCAGTGGTGGCCAGTCTGTGGGAATCAGTTATACTTCATTTTCTCTAGATTTTACCCCTTAGCCCCTCCAAATGGGTTGGTATGTTTTAGGAATACTAGAGGAGCTTGGAAACTTATTATGAAATTATTAGTTTTTTATTTTGCCTTTTAAATTAATTATATTTATTTTTATTTTTTCCATTTTAATATTATTGTTTCTATTTATTGCCTCAGGATCTGTTTTTGTCCTTTTTAACATTTGCTCATGCAAAATTAGAAAATTGGTACTGACTTTGGTGAGAATAATTCACTTGGGAGCCTCTTCATGTGCAAGAGGGCGTCCTCCCCTGCCTGAAGTTAAAGATCCACAGGTGGGCGGTTTCGCCCCTTTACAGACCTGAGCAAACCATTCTGGTTCACAGCCACTAAAAACAGTACATGCCAGCAAGTCCCCCTCTGCCCATTGTTTGTTGCTTGTGAACACCCAGGAGGGAACATTCCACCCTGATGCCTTGGCAGAGACCCCCAGAGCTGGGGGTGGGGGTCGGCCTTGGTTGGAATTTCCTGTCTACCTTTTAGTTGCAGTGTTGGGTGGCCTTTCGCTAAAGCAGTGATGATAATTCCTGTGTCGTGTGGGTTTTGCGAAGATTATAGATTAATTGGAGTTTCTGTATAAACTCTTTTTTTTTTTTTTTTTTGAGACAGAGTCTCACTTTGTCACCAAGGCTGGAGTGCAGTGGTGCAATCTTGGCTCACTGTAACCTCCGCCTCCCAGGTTCAAGCTGTTCTGCCTCAGCCTCCCGAGTAACTGGAACTACAGGCACACACCACCACGCCCAGCTAATTTTTGTATTTTTGGTAGAGATGGGGTTTTGCCATGTTGGCTAGGCTGGTATCGAACTCCTGGCCTCAAGTGAGCCACCCACCTTGGCCTCCCAAAGTCTGGGATGACAGGCGTGAGCCACTGCGCCTGGCCTAAACTCTCATATATAAGCCCTATACTTTAATTTGTTCTTTCTGACAATCAGATTTTGTAATCCTTTTTCAAAGATTAGAAAACCCAGGTTAAATGTCTTACCCAAAATTTTACAAGTTTGGGCAAAGCTAACACTTAAACCTCGGGTGTCCGTTCCTGGGTTTTATACTCTGCATGTCCACTAGAAGGCACAAGAAGACTCTTTTGCTCAATTCAGTACTTTTGTTAAACCACATGGTATATTGGTATGAATGAAAGTTTAAAAATTGAGAATCAGTTTGATATTTTGCACATCTTTATTTTAGGTCCTAACTAACATGAAATGTGATTTAAAAGTAAAACATATTTCAAGATAAATCTTTCTTTTAGAAATATCTTTTATTTTATGTTTGTATTACATATTATGTATTTTATTTTATATTTAATATAAAATAGTATTTCAGACAGACCAATAAAATTATAGAAAATTTCTAGAACTCTGTTTTTTGAGACGGAGTCTTGCTCTGTTGCCTAGGCTGGAGTGCAGCGGCATGATCTTGGCTAACTGTAACCTGCACCTCCCTGGTTCAAGCAATTCCCCTGCCTCAGCCTCCCAAGTAGCTGGGATTACAGGCACATGCCACCATGACTGGCTAATTTTTTTGTATTTTTAGTAGAGATGGAGTTTCACTGTGTTTGCCAGACTGGTCCCGAGCTCTTGACCTCAGGCAGTCTGCCCACCTCGGCCTCCCAAAGTGCTGGGATTACAGACGTGAGCCCCGCACCCGGCCAAGAACTCCTAAAGAATGTAGATTTGCACTCACACACAAGTTTGTTAAAACACGTAATTTCTTCTCTGGAAGATATTTTCTGTCTTGAATTATCGCTAAAAGAGTAAGAATGCTAGGAAGACTTTAACATTTATTGCTCTAATAAAACATGCTTTGCTAACCTGCAACAGTTTTTTTTTTTTAATTATTTTTTGAGAAAGGGTCTTGCTCTGTCACCCAGGCTGGAGTGCAGTGGCACAATCATGGCTCACTGCAGCTTCAAACTCCTGGGCTCAAGCAATCCTCCTGCCTCAGCCTCCCAAGTAGCTGAGACTAAGGCATGTGCCACCATGCCAGGCTAATTTTTTATTTTTGTAGAGATGGGGTCTACTCTGTTGCCCAGGCTGGTCCCGAACTCCTGGCCTTAAGCGATCCTCCTGCCCCAGGCTCCCAAATAGCTGGGATTACAAGTGCAAGTCGTTGCCCCTGGTTATAGTAGTTCTTAATCGTATCAAAATATTGTTAAGAACTTTCACTGATATGGAAAATGTTTTATATTTTAAAAGCGCTCATTTAAAAGTAAATTTTGATTTTGATTATGTTTGCTTTCCAGGTATGCTGAGAATTTAGTAAGGAATCACGGAAAAGATAAAGATTCAAGACGGAAGGTAAGGCAGTCTCCACTGAGGATACATCGATTTTATGGTACATTCAGATTAGCCATCCTCTTAGTTTGGGCTTCCCCTTGAAAGCAGAGGCTGAGACAGGGCTCATTTGCAGATGGTTTATTTGAGTGGTGATTCCAGAAGGCACACTAGAGACTTACTTTAGGCTAGAAGACGCAAATAGGTTGAAAGTAAAAAGCTGGACAAAGAGAATCTGTCAAACAGCAGCTATGAGAGGGCTGGACTGGCTATACTAATATCAGATAAAACAGATTTTGAGACAAAGTGTTACTAGAGATAGACAATTCAGAATGACCAAATAATTAGTTCAGCAAGGAGATGTAACAATTGTAAATGAATATTTACCTAACAAGAGGGCCCCAAAACACAAGCAGCAAAACCTGACAGAATTGAAGGGAGAAACAGGCAATTCACAATAATAGGAACTTTAGCACCCCACTTTGAATCACAGATAGGACAATATTTTATGGTAACAAATTAGGTAATTTAGATGAACGGACAAATTCCTAGAGACTATCAGTTACTAAACCTGCTAGAAGCAATAGGCTGAACTGGCCTATAGTAAGTCAAGAAATTACGTTTATGTTAAGAATCTCCCCACAAAGTAGCTCAGGCTCTGATGGCTTCTCTGGCAAATTCTACCAAGCACATGTTATTAATAGTCACTTGTGACTAACACACACGCGTAATTCCTCTCCTTGCATAATTGTTTCCATGTGTTAAGCTACCTTGTGACATGTATTTATGCACCAGGAGAATTGTACCCTGTGCTGAGCTTGTCACTTAGCACATCAGCGTTTCTCCACAGTCTTCATTATCTCCACCATCTCCAATAGTATCATAAGAGGAGTCTTCATAATGATTACTTAGTAACTAAAATAGCACACTGTGGAGTTAGGGTTATTATTAAACCATTTTCCTCTTTTTGTTTTGTTATTACAGATAATGTGGCAAGCATATTTTGAATTTTATGAATTATTTCTAGAGAATAATTTTTTCTTTTTTGGTAGTTATCTGAAACCCATGACCTTGAGATAATCATATTTAACAATTTTCTGCCATATATATATATATATGCACTGAGTTGGAGTCTTGCTCTGTCTCCCAGGCTGGAGTGCAGTGGTGCGATCTCAGCTCACCTCTACCTCTGCCTCCTGGGTTCAAGTGATTCGTGCCTCAGCCTTCTGAGTAGCTGGGATCGCAGGCATGCACCACCGCACCCAGCTAATTTTTGTGTTTTTAGTAGAGACAGGGTTTCACCATGTTGGCCAGGCTGATCTTGAACTCCTGACCGCAGGTGATCCACCTGCTTCGGCCTCCCAGAGTGCTGGGATTACAGGCAGGAGCCACCGCGCTCAGCCTTCGTGCCATATTTTTATGAATTGCTTTATTCTATATCTGTACACAAACATGATTTTACATAAATTAGGTCATATGGCACCTGTTGTTTTGACGCAGATGTTTTATTTATTTAATTTTGGTGGTGGTGGTGGTGGGATTGCTTATTATCTGGCTATAGCCACACATTTACCACAGAAAAAAAAAGACCTACAAATATTTCTCTTATAATCTTTTATAATCATGTATTGGTATGTATATTTGGGAATTTGGAAGCCAGTTTTAAACATTTATGCGCACACACACACACACACAGCCCTCCTGTTCTTCCTAGTTCATTGTGGAAATCCCTCCAGTTTGGATGTTATAGATCTACTGTGTTATTTTTGTGGATACATTTCTTGAAGTGGAATTGTGGAATTATTGGATGAAAACATATAGATTTGTTTTCCTTTTTTTTTCATGTTTCCCAATTTTTTCTCTAAGCTCCAGGTTGGCGTAACTAGAATTATAACGTGAGCCACATTTATAATTTTAAATTTTATTTTTTATTTTTATTTAAAAAAATATACCAGATGTTCGAGACCAGCCTGGGCAGCATAGGAATTCCTCATCTGTATAAAAACAACAACAACAAAAGATTTTAAAAAGGCCAGGTGTGGTGGCTCAGGCCTGTAACCCCAGCCCTTTGGGAGGCCAAGGCAGGGGCATCACCTGAGGTCAGGAGTTTGAGACCAGCCTGACCAACATGGTGAAACTCCATCTCTACTAAATACAAAAAACAACTTAGCCAGGCGTGGTGGTGGACTCCTGTAATCCCAGCTACTTGGGAGGCTGAGGCAGGAGAATTGCTTGAACCCGGGAGGTGGAAATTGCAGTGAGCCGAGATCGCATCACTGCACTCCAGCCTGGGCCATGGAGTGAGACTCTGTCTCAAAAAAAAAAAAAAAAAAAAAAATAGAGGTGGGGTCTTGCTGTGTTGCCCAGACTGGTCTCGCACTTCTGGGCTCAGGTGATCCTCCTGCCTCAGCCTCCTAAAGTACTGGGATTACAGGTGCGAGCCACCACACCTGGCCTATAATTTTACGTTTTCTTATAAACATACAAAAGAAACATGAAATTAATTTCATAACATCTTATATAATCCAGTAAATCTAAAATAGTATCCGTGCAACCTATAATCAGTATAAAAATTATCAATGAGGTAACCAATGGGATATTTTACATTCTTTTTTTTTTCTTTTCCAGAGGAGTAAAATATATGATGTGTTTTTTTCTAGAAAAATTTCAGTTCATTGTGAACGTATTTAACAGCTTGTTTTGGCTCTGATTAGATCCACATTTTACAGCAGCAACACTGAATTTATCTTGATTCAATTCTTCAGCATTTATGGAGTGCCTGCTATGTGCCAGAATAGTTTTCTGGACATACGGAAAGTTCTTTTTCTGTTTTCTTCATGAATAATACATTATATTGTCACCAGTTTTAGGCACTGCCTAGTTTTGGGTAGTCACTTGTTTTTTTTTTTTGAGACTGAGTTTCGCTCTTGTCGCCCAGGCTGGAGTGCATTGGTGTGATCTCAGCTCACCACAACCTCTGCCTCCTGGGTTCAAGAGATTCTCCTGCCTCAGCCTCCCAAGTAGCTGGGATTTGCAGGTACCTGCCACCCTGCCTGGCTAATTTTTTTTATTTTTAGTAGAGACGGGATTTCACCATGTTGGCCAGGCTGGTCTCAAACTCCTGACCTCAGGTGATCTACCCTCCTCAGCCTCCCAGAGTGCTGGGACTATAGGCGTGAGCCACCACGCCTGGCCTGAGTAGTGACTTCTAAGTGCATAGATCTTCCTAGCGTCGTTGACAAAGGTGACATTTGCAAGGCTTTTTCTTCATCACACACAGGGATCCGGGCTTCTTGTGTGTCCTTTTATCCGGTCCTCTCACTGCTGCTGTGAAGCAGATGCTGTAATTCTGATTTTTCAGAAGAGAAAGCTGAGGCACAGAGGGTTGAAGATACTTGCTCTAAGCTCTAAGTCACACAGTTTGTCAGCCCCAGACTGGGACCCGCATCCCAGAGCATGAGTTTCGCAGTCTGTGCACCTGTGGAATCTCACCTGTGTCCTGGCTGCTGAGGGCCGGTGGGCTCTGCGGGGAGCTGCGTGGCTCCTGGAATCTCACCTGTGTCCTGGCTGATGGGGCTGTTCTCTCTCCATTAGCATGGCCATGAGGAAGGTTCTTCCGTGTGGTGGAAGCTGGACCAGAGGCCAGGAGGCGAGGAAACTGTGGTAAGGAGAGTACTTCGTCTTATAGTTTTGCAATCCTGTCCCAGCACAGACTTCCACTCACATTTCCTTGCTTTCCTGTCAGCATTTTACTAGTGTAATTATTGTCCCTTTCAGATAGCAGAACATGAGCATGAAGGGACAGATGAGATTTTCATATGAAATTCACACTTGGAGTTGTTTGAAGTCCTTGGTCTTGTTGAAAGCCATCTGGGTTGTGGGGGTCAAGGAATGTAACTGGGTTGTGTGCACACCGTCAGGTACTCGAGCCTCTTTCTTTCTGGAAGAGGAGAGGATTTTGCAAAGAAATTGGAGGGAAGAGGTTTAGGGTGAATGAACAGACAGCCTTCTCATTATTGTTCTGTGTAAATTGAAGAAAGTGAGGAGATTTGAAGACACCTAATAGAGAAATCACAAAAGACATGATCCAGGCCATGGTTGCTGAGAATTATACAAGGTTATAAATAATTTTCAGAATATATATGCAAAACTGGAGAGATCAAGGAATTGTAAGTATCCTCATATGAGGGAAGAATTGCGGACGGGGCCTCTGAAGGACGTAGTGCAGAGCTTGATGGAGAGCACGTGGGGCTCTCCTGGGGCGGGTGAACTCCTGGTAATGGGGGTTTCTTGTTCCTTCTCAGGGGTGTGTCCCCCAGTGTGGTTCTAGCTCTGCACAGAAGTGACGGTGTCTGCTCCATTCCCCACTGTCTCCTCACCTGGCTGAGTACCTGGCCCACACTAAGTGTGTTGTGAGTGTTTGCAGAGTGGATGAACTGTAGTTTCAAAATCCTGGCCAGACATAGGACATGACTAAGAGCCACTGGGTCTGCTGAGTTGAGCAAGAATAAGAAATGTGATGCTATTAGTTTTCATTTAAAGTTCCTGTTTTTGTTCTTTTTGTCAGCAGGTGTTGTATTTATTGATACAATAAATGTATATATTATTTAATATAATGTACAATGACTTTATATGATAATGTGCCAAGAGGACCTTATTTATTTTTTATAAGACTTTATTATTTTTTATTTTATATTTATTGTGAGACAGGGGCTCGCTCTGTTGCCCAGGCTGGGCACGATCATAGCTAAATGCAGCCTCAGACTCTTGGGCTCAAGTGATTCTCCTGACTCAGCCTTTCGAGTAGTTGGGACCATAGGCATAAGACACTACTCCTGGCTAAGACTTTATTTTTTTTTTGAGCAGTTTTATGTTTCCATCAAAATTGAGAGGAAGGGGCTAGGCGTAGGCTCAGCCCTGTAATCCCAGTACTTTGGGAGGCCGAGGTGGGCAGATCACCTGAGGTCAGAAGTTCGAGACCAACCTGGCCAACATGGCGAAACCCCATCTCTACTAAAAATACAAAATTAGCGGGGCGTGGTGGCGGGCACCTGTAATCCCAGCTACTCGGGAGGCTGAGGCAGGAGAATTGCTTGAACCCAGGAGGTGGAGGTTGCAGTGAGCTGAGATTGAGCCGTTGTACTCAGGCCTGGGCAACAAGAGCAAAACTCCATCTCAAAAACAAAAATATTGACAGGAAGATACAAAGATTTCCCATATACTCCCTCGCCCCCACACATGAATAACCTCCCCCATTATCAACATACCCTGGCAGAATGAAGCCTACATCGATGTGTCATTATCATCGAAGTCCAAGATTTATGTTAGGGTTCGCTCTTGGCCTTAAACATTCTGTGGGTTTGGGCCAATGGGCCGTGATGTGGATCCACCACAGGGCATCATGCAGAGTGGTTGCACTGCCCTAAAAACCCCTGTGCTCCGACTGTTCATCCCTCCCTCCCCCCTTATTCGTGGTAATCACTGATCTTGTCTGTGTCTGTATAGCTTTGCCCTTTCCGGAGTGTCTTATACAGCCACTCCTCAACGTATGACAGGGTTGCATCCCAGTAAACCCATAGTAAGTTGAAAGTATCGTGATTTGAAAATGCATTTAATATGCCTAAACTACCGAAGCTTAGCCCAGCCTACCTTAAATGTGCTCCAAACACTTATCTTACAGTTGGCAAAATCATTTGACACAAAACCTATTTTGTAATAAGGTGTTTAATATCTCATATAATGTATTGACTGCAGCACACTGTAGAGTGTTGGTTGTTCAGCCTCTTGGTCACGTGGCTGCCTGGGAGGTGTGGCTGCTGCTGCTGCCAGCATCATAACAGTATCGTACCACATGTCATACCGCATATTGTACTGCATGTCACACCACATATCGTACCGTATATCACAGTGCATATCCTACTGCATAATCATACCGCATATTGTACCGTATGTCACACCGTATATCATGGTGCCTATCCTACCGTATATTGTACCGCATATTGTACTGCATGTCACACCACATATCGTACTGTATATCACAGTGCATAGCCTACTGCATATTGTACCGTATATTGTACTGCATGTCACACCGTATATCATACCGTATATCATAGTGCATATCCTACTGCATATCGTACCGCATATTGTACTACATGTCACACCGCATATCGTACCGTATATCACAGTGCATATCCTACTGCATATTGTACTACTGTGTCACACTGTATATCATACCATATATCATAGTGCCTATCCTTCCGCATATTGTACATGTCACACCATATATCATACCGTATATCATAGTGTATATCCTACCACATATCGTACCGCATATTGTACCACATGTCACACTGTATATCATACCATATATCATAGCGCATATCCTACCACGTATTGTACCGCATATTGTACCGCATGTCACACCATATAGCATACCGTATATCATAGTGCATATCCTACCACATATCATACCGCATATTGTACTGCATGTCACACCACACATCGTACCGTATATCACAGTGCATATACTACTGCATATCGTACTGCGTGTCACACCGTATATCATACCATATATCATAGTGCATATCCTACCACATATTGTACCGCATATTGTACCGCATGTCACACCATATATCATACCGTATATACCGCATATCATAGTACATATCGTACCGCATATTGTACCGCATGTCACACCGTATATCATACCATATATCATAGTGCATAGCCTAACACGTATTGTACCGCATATTGTACTGCATGTCACACCATATATCATGGTGCATACCCTACCGCATATCCTTCTGCATATCATACTGCATGTCGCTAGTCCAGGAAAAAAACAAAATTCAAAGTACAGTTTCCACTCAGTGTGTTTTACTTTCGCACCATTGTAAAGTAAAAAAAAATCATACGTTGAATCATTGTAAGTTGCAGATTGTCTGTGATTGGAATCATACTGTTTGTGACCTTTTCCAGATTGACTTCTTTCACTTAGCGATATGCATTTTAAGGTCCGTCTGTGTCTCTTCAAGGCTTAATAACTCATTTCTCCTAGTGCTGAATAATATCCATTGTAGGGATATACTGCAGGCTACCCACTCACTAACTGGAGGACATCTTGGTTGCTTCCAGGTTTTGGCAAGTATGAATAAATCTGCTGTAAACATCTGTGTGCAGGTTTTTGTGTGAACATGTTTCCAACTCTATTGGGTAACTACCAAGGAGTGTGATTGCTGGATCATATGATAAGAGTATGTTTAGTTTTGTTAGTAAATTGCCAAGCTGTCCTCCACAGTGGCCGTAGGATTTTACTTTCTCCAGCAATGAGTGAGAGTTCCTGTAGCTCCACATCCTCCCCTGCGTCTGGTGTTGTGGGTGTTCTGGTTAGGTGGGTAGTGGTATCTCACCGTCCTTTTAATTTACATTTTCCTGGTGACGTATGATGTGGAGCATCTTTTCGTATATTTGTTTGCCATCTGTATATCTTGTTTAGTGGGATGTCTGTTAAGGTCTTCAACCCATTTTTTTAATTGTTGAGTTTTAGGAGTTCTATATGTATTTTGGATAACACTCCTTTATCAGTTGTCTTTTGCAAATATTTTCTGTCAGTCTGTGACTTGTCTTCTCTTCATGTTGACATTGTCTCTTACAGAAGTTTTTAATTTTAATGAAGTCCAGCTTATCAATTTTTTCTTTCATAGATTATGCTTTTGATGTTGTATCTAAAAAGTCATCTCCGGCCGGGCGCGGTGGCTCAAGCCTGTAATCCCAGCACTTTGGGAGGCCGAGACGGGCGGATCACGAGGTCAGGAGATCGAGACCATCCTGGCTAACACGGTGAAACCCCGTCTCTACTAAAAATACAAAAAAATTAGCCGGGCGTGGTGGCGGCGCCTGTAGTCCCAGCTACTCGGGAGGCTGAGGCAGGAGAATGGCGGGAACCCGGGAGGCGGAGCTTGCAGTGAGCCGAGATCGAGCCACTGCACTCCAGCCTGGGCAACAGAGCGAGACTCGGCCTCAAAAAAGAAAAAAAAAAAAAAAGAAAAAAAAAAAAAAAAAAAAGTCATCTCCATACCAAAAGTCATCTAGATTTGCCCTGTGCTATTTCCTAAGAGTTTATAGTTTCGCATTTTACACTTAAGTCTGTGATCTGTTTTGAGTGTGTTTTCTTGAAGGGTGTAAGGTCTTTGTCTAGGTTATTGTGTGACTGTTTATTTGTTCCAGAACCATTTTTTGTAGAGACTATCTTTCATTCATTGTACTGTATTGCTGTTGCTCCCTTTTCAAACATCAGTTGACGTATTTATGTGGGTCTACTTCTGGGCTTTTTGTTCTGTTGCATTCATCTATTTGTCCAGTCTTTTCGCCAGTACACACTGTCTTGATTGCTATAGCTTTGTAGTGGGTCTTGACATCAGGTCATGTCAGTTCTCCAACTTTGTTCTCCTTCAATGTTGTGTTGATTATTCTGGATCTTCCGCCTCTACATGTAACTTTAGAGCTGGTTTGTCAATATTCATACAATTCTGAAACTTCGATTGAGATTGCATGCTATAGGTTAAGGTGGGAAAAACTGACATCTTGACAGATTTGAGCCTTATTTGTGAACATGGAATATCTCTCCCTTTATTTAGTTCTTTGTTTTGCTTAGCAGAGCTTTATAGTTTTCCTCGTAGAGATCTTGTACTTGTTTTGTTAGATTGATACCTATTTGAGTTTTGAGGGTGCTAATATAAGTAATAATGTGTTTTTAATTTCAGATTCTACTTGTTCCTTGCTGGTATATAGGAAAGAAATTGACTTTTGTGTACTCACCCTGTGTTCTGTGACCTTGCTTATTATTTCCAGTTGGTTTTTTTGTTATTGTTGTTCAGTTCTTTCAGATTTTCTGCACAGACTATCATATTATCTGTGAAGAAATTTTAATTTCTTCCTTCCCAATCAGTATACTTTTTATTTCCTTTTCTTATTTCATTAGTTAGAACTTCCAGCATGATGCTGACAAGGAGTGATGAGATGATATATTCTTTTGTTTTCAATCGTAGTGGGAAAACTTTGAGTTTCTCACTTAGGTATGATATTAGCTGTATTTTTTTTGTAGATGTTCTTTATCAAGTTGAGGAAATTTCTCTCTATTCCTAGTTTACTAAGAGTTTTATCATTAATGGTTGTTGGATTTTGTCAAATGTTTTTTCTCCATTTATGGATATGATCTCATGATTTTTCTCTTTTAGCCTGTTGATTTGATGGGTTACATTAATTGATCCTTGAATGTCGAAGCAGGCTTGCATACTTGGGATAAATGCCAGCTGATTGTGGCGTATGATTCTTTTTATTTTTTATCTTTTATTTTTTTGAGGCAGGGTGTTACTCTGTCGCTCAGACTCAAGTGCAGTAGGGTGATCACGGCTCATTGTAGCCTCAACCTCTCATGCTCAAGCAATCTTACCACCTCAGCCTCCTGAGTAGCTGGAACTACAGGCATGAGCCGCCATGCCCAGCTAGTTTTTAAATTTTTTGTAGAGGCAGGGTCTTAAGATCTCACCCAGGCTGGTCTTGAACTCCTGGGCTCAAGTGATCTTACTGCCTTGGCCTCCCAAAGTGCTGGGATTACAGGTGTGAGCCACTGTGCCTGGCCCTGTGTGATTCTTTGTATATATTGTTAGCTTCGATTTGGTACAATTTTGTTGCAGATTTTTGCATCTGTATTCATGAATGATATTGTTCTGTAGTTTGTTTTTTTTTTTCTTGTAATATCTTTATCTGGATCATACTGGCCTCATACAATGATTAAGGAAGTATTCTTTCTGCCTCTGTCCCCTGAAAGAGAGTGTAAAGAATTGTGTAATTTCTTTTTTTTTTTTTTTTTTTTTTGAGACAGAGTCTTGCTCTGTCTCCCAGGCTAAAGTGCAGTGCTGTGATCTTGGCTCGCTGCAACCTCTGTCTCCCGGGTGCAAGCGATCCTCCTGACTCAGCCTCCCGAGTAGCTGGGACTACAGGTGCCTGCCACCACACCCAGGTAATTTTTGTATTTTTAGTAGAGACGGGGTTTCAGCATGTTGGCCAGGCTAGTCTCAAACTCCTGACCTCAGGTGATTCACCCATCTCAGATCTGACTGCCTTGGCCTCCCAAAGTGCTGGGATTACAGGTGTGAACCACTGTGCCCAGGTAAGAATTGAATAATTTCTTTATTAAATGTTTGGTAGAATTCACCAGTGCTAGTGCTTTCTAGCACTGGCTGGGCCTTGTGTTTTCTTTTTTAGAAGGTTATTATTGACTCGATTTCTTTAAGAGGTATAGGCCTATTAAATTCTCTGTTTCTTCTAGTGTGAGTTTTAGCAACTGTGTCTTTCATGAAACTGGCCCATTTTACTAGGTCATCAGATTTATGGGCATAGAGCTGTTCGTGGTATTACTGGATTATCCTTTTAACGTCATGGGATCTGCAGTGATGTCCCCTCTTACTTTTCTGATGCTAATAATTTGGGTCTGCCCTCTTTTTCCCTTAGTTAGCTTGGCCTGAAAGTGTACTGATTTATCAATATTTTCAAAAAAGCCAACTTTTGATTTCATTGATTTTTCTCTGTTGATTTCTTATTTTTAATTTTATTGATTTCTGCTCTAATATTTCTTTTTTTCTGCTTACTTCAGATTTAATTTGCTTTTATTTTTCTAGTTAATCCAAGCTCGAAACTTAGATGATTGATTTTAGATCTTTCTTCTTTTCTAATATATGCATTCAACACTATAAATTGCCCTCTAAGCACTGCTTTTGTTTGCATTCCATAAATTCCGATAAGTTTGTTTTCATTTTTATTTAGTTCAAAATGCTTTTACATTTCTGAGATGTGTTTTGGAGCCTCTGTGTTATTTAGAAATATGTTGTTTAATCTTCACATATTGTGGAATTTTCCAGTTATTTTTCTGTTACTGATTTCTAATGTGATTCCATTGTGCTCTGAGAGCAGATGTATAATTTCTGTTCTTTTATATTTGTTAAGATGTGTTTTATGGCCCAGAATGTGGGCTATCATGGTGAGTGTTATATGCGAGCTTGATAAGAATGTGTATTCTGCTGCTGTTGGGTGAAGCAGTCTAAAGCTGCCCCGTATACCCAGTTCACTGATGGTGCCGTGGAGTTCAGCTATATTCTTACTCATTTTCTGCCTGTTGGATCTGTCCATTTCTGATAGGGAGATGTTGAAGTCTCCAGCTATAATAGTGGATTCATCTGTTTCTTCTTGCAGTTCTATTAGTTTTTGACATAAATAGTTTGACACTCTGTTGTTAGGCACATACATATTAAGGATTGTTATGTATTTCATTAAAAGAATTAAAGACATAAAATTGGCATCTTTATCATTGCGTAATGCCCTTCTTTATTCATGTTGACTCTCTTTACTTTGAAGTCTGCTGTGTCAGAAATTAATATAATAACTTTTGCTTTCTTTTGATTAGCGTGAGCATGGTATATTTTTCTTCATTTGGGTTTCTTGAATACAATAAGTAGATGGATCTTGTTTTTTGATCCTCTCTGACAATCTCTGTCTTCTGATTGGTACATGTAGATCATTGATGTTCAAAGTGATTATTGAAATATTGGATTAGTGTCTACCATATTTGTCACTATTTTTTATTTGTTGCCCTCGTTATTTGTTCCTGGTTTTGTCTTTCATTCTTTTTTGCCTTTTGTGGTTTTAATGGAACATTTTATGATTCTGTTTTCTCTACTGTCTTAGCATATCAGTTAAAGGTTCTTTTTTTTTTAACTTTTTAAAGTGGTTTTAATACATTTACAATCAATCCAAGTCCACTTTTAAATAAGACTGTACCACTCCCATTCCTTGTATCCTTGCTGTCATTCATTTTACTTGTGTATAAGCCGACATAAGCATGTTATCCCTTGGTATTGGCACAGGGTTGGTTCTTGGACCCCCTGTGGATACTAAAATCTGTAAACGCTCAAGTTCCTTAAATAAAATGGCATAGGATTTGCATATAACCTATGCATGTTCTTCCATGTACTTTAAGTCATCTCTAGATTGCTTATAAAACCTAATACAATGTAAATGCTATGTAAATAGTTGTTATACTGTATTTTAAAATTTGTATTATTTTTTATTTTTATTTTTCCAAATATTTTTGGTTTGTGGTTGGTTGAATCCGTGGATGTAGAACCCACAGATAAGGAGGGCTAACTATACGTATGCATACACAAACACACACACACACACACACACACAAATAAATACCTAAGCATATGTAATTGAATGCATTTTTGTTACTATTATTCTGAACAAACTGTTTAGATCAATTAAGAAATAGAAAAGGAAAAGTTGTTTCCCTTTATTTTTTCTTCCATACTTTTCTTTTTTTTATGTTGACCCACGTTTCGGACCTATATTATTTTCTTTCTGATGTGGTTTGACTGTGTCCCCACCGAAATCTCAGCTTGAATTGTATCTCCCAGAATTCCCACATGTTGTGGGAGGGACCCAGGGGAGGTAATTGAATCATGGGGCCCAGTCTTTCCCGTGCTATTCTTGTGATAGTGAATAAGTTTCATGAGATATGATGGGTTTATCAGGGGTTTCCACTTTTGCCTCTTCCTCATTTTCTCTTGCTGCCGCCATGTAAGAAGTGCCTTTTGCCTCCTGCCATGATTCTGGGGCCTCCCCAGCCATGTGGAACTGGAAGTCCAATTAAACCTCTTTTTCTTCCCAGTCTCGGGTGTGTCTTTATCAGCAGCGTGAAAACGGACTAATACACCTTCTTTCTGAAGAACTTCTTTTTATGTTGCTTGCAAGACAGGTCTACTGGCAACAAATTCCCTCAATTTTGTTTGAAAGTCTTTATTTCTCCTTCACTTTGGAAGGATAATTTTGTAGAGTATGTGTGTAATTTTGGGCTGGTGAATATTTTTCTCTCAGTACTTTAAACATTTCTCTATGCTGTCTTCTTGCTTCATGATATCTGAGAAGTTGAATGTAATCCTTTTTTTTTTTGAGATGGAGTTTCGCTCTCGTTGCCTAGGCTGTAGTGCAGTGGTGTGATTTCAGCTCACTGCAACCTCTGCCTCCCAGGTTCAAGTGATTCTCCTGCTTCAGCCTTCTGAGTAGCTGGGATTATAGGCGAGCACTACCGTGCCCAGCTGATTTTTGTGTTTTTGTAGAGATGGGGTTTCACCATGTTGGTTAGGCTAGTCTCAAACTCCTGACCTCAGAAGATCTTCCTGCCTCAGCCTCCCAAAGTGCAGGGATTATAGGTGTGAGCCGCCATGCCCGGCCTGTAATTCTTATCTATGTTCCTCAGTAAAGTTTTTTTCCCCCCATCTGGCTTCTTTTAGGATTTTGTCCTTATCTGTGATTTTCTGTAGTTTTGATAGAATATGCCTACGTGTAGATTTTTTGACATTGATGTTGGTGTTCTATGAGCTTCCTGGATGTGTGGTTTGGTGTCTGACATCAGTTTGGAGAAATTCTCAGTCATTATTTTATCAAATATTCTGTTCCTTTCTCTTCTTTTGCCGTCCCCATTACACACGTGAATACCTTTTGCAGTTGTCCCACAGTTCTTGGATATTTTGTTCTGTTTTTTTTTGTTTTTTTTTTCCTTCCCGCTTTTTGTTCTCTTTGCTGTTGAGTTTTGGGGGTTTCTGTTGAGGTATCATCAATCACAGAGCCTTTTTTCTTCAGCTGTGTCCAGTTTACTAGTGAGCCCATCAGAGTCGTTCTTCACTTCTGTTTCTGTTGTTTTGGACCTTTCCGTTCTGGTTGTTCTTAGGCTTTCCATCTCTCTGCTTGCATGCTATGAACTTCATCTCTTAGAGCTCTTAGGAAGTTACTCATGGTTGTTTTAAGTTCCTGTTCCGACAGTTCCAACATCCCTGCCATGTCTGGAACTGGTGCTTGCTCTGTCTCTTCAAACTGTATTTTCTGCTTTCTAGTATGCCTTGTAATTTCTTCTGGATTGTGCAGTGGCGCGATCTTGGCTCACTGCAGCCTCTGCCCCCCAGGCTCAAGCAGTCCTCTCACCTCCGCCTCCGGAGTAGCTGGGACCATAGGTGCACACCACCATGCCCAGCTAATTGTTTGTATTTTTGGTAGAGATGAGGTTTCGCCATGTTGCCCACGCTGGTCTCCAACTCCTGAGTTCAAGTAATCTGCCTGCCTTGACCTCCCAAAGTGCTGGGATTAAAGGTGTGAGCCACAGTGCCTGGCCTATTTCTCTGTCTTTAACGGTGTAGATCAGCTGAGCACTATTCAGCAGGGAATATGTTCACGGAGAAGAAATGGATTGCTGCACGTTTGAAGTTTATTTGTAAAACACTTAAACAAATTTTAGCCACCAGAATTACAGAATTACAGAACTACAGCCACCAGAATTACAGAGGTTTCCTGAAAAGAATGTTTACTGTATTCTGTTTTTGGTCCTACCTATAAGTTAGCAAGGGTATTTCTTAAAGGAATTTAACATTATATTAGTTTTAAAAATACTTAGAGTTTCAAATTAGCAACATCAAATGAATCTCAGATAACATATGTTTTCCCAGCCTATTTGCAATATTCAAGTTTATGATTGAATTTTTTGGTTTCGTGTTTGATTTTTACCTCTAGGAAATTGAAAAGGAAGAAACTGATTTAGAACATGCTAGAGCTGATGCATATACAGCCAGTTGTGAAGATGATTTTGAAGTATGTATAAAAGTTAAAACTTTCCTTAGCTTAAAAATCATTTATTCTTAAACATCAGCTTATATATAGTAAATTTGATGCCCTTTTTATTCTTTTTATTAATCCTAATACTCAGTATCTATCTAGGTTTGATTTAGGTCAAGCTATTACCTATAAAATGCTTGCTATACTTCTACCAATACTTACCAATATGATGTAATTAAATGATTTTATAATTTAACTCATATATAAGTGCACTGCATAAAAAGTGTGTATGTAGGTATCTGTAAGAATACGTACACTTTCACGTTCTCAGTGCACGTGTTTGCACGTGGTGGTAATTGATAGGTCTTCTGTGTATGGTTCTGTATTGTGTGATTTATTTTTAGAGAAATAAAGGTAGCAGTTTGTATAGATGTATCTTCAAAAACATTAAAGTCAGGGAACTATAAATATCTTAGCTGTAATAAGGACATTGTCTGTCTTAAGTTATAAGCTGTCATGTTTTGTTCAGTATGAGTGATAACGTAAAGTCAATTTGTCTTAAAGCGTTCCAAAAGATTGTTATTGTTTGCAGGACTACGAAGATGACTTTGAGGTTTGTGATAGTGATGATGATGAAAGCAGTAATGAACCTGAGTCAAGAGAAAAAATGGAAGAACTTCCTCTAGCTCAAAAAAAGGAAATACAAGAAATTCAAAGAGCTATTAATGCAGAAAATGAAAGGATTGGCGAGTTATCTTTGAAACTGTTTCAGAAGCAAGGTAGAACAGAATTTGAAAAGGAGCCCAGGACAGGTAAACAAATCAATGCTACTGATGGTGTCCATGCTCTTAGGGCTGTGTGTACTGAGCCCTCACAGATGCCATCACACACAGGCCTGCTCGAATAAGGTGGGCAGAGAAGTAACATCTTCCGCATGCTGGTGGTGCTGTGCCCTTGCAGCTACCACATAGGAGGCCCCCTGAAGACTTGAGCACGAGCACATCAAGAATTCTCTTACACAGAGAAGTTGCACATCACTATTCTGCTCAGCGCCCAGGCCTTAGGTTAGCTGAGGGCGCTGTGGCCCCACTCAGTGAGCACTGATGCTCCTGTTCTCCAGAGGGAGCTGAGGATACTGTGGCCCTCCTCAGTGGGCAGCCTGGCTTGCTTTTTCTTTGCAACCAGCGTTTTATCCATCTGTGAGCACATGCTCTTATTTTTCCTGATGATGTGCTCATTGAGTTTCCACAGAGGAATCATCATGGTTTTCCCTGGAGGTGTGGCAGTGTCCGCCAGTGAGCGCCTTCATGAGGCACGTGGTGACTGAGGGTTTGAGGTGCCTGTCAAGTCTTGGGACACAGTCAAACTGAGCCTGACATGAAGCATGCTCTTGATTCATTCTTTTTTCCTACAAGGACCTTTTTAAATTAAATTTAGAAATGTATTTTTTCTCCAAATTCTTAGCATCAGGATATAATGTTACTTGTAAGAGTAGGAATTAACGTTTCAAATCGCTTTAAAGGACAACTATGACTTTCTGATAAAACATGGGCACTGAGGGTAAAATAGGATAATGTTAAAATATTATTTGATGACATACTACTTTATTAGTAAAATATTCAGTAATGCAGCTAATTATAGTTAGTAATTAATATGATGCACTAATACAAATGAAGGTTTTGCAGAATGATTCTTTGTCTCACATTTTGTGCCTGCTACAGAGAGGGCAGAACTCAGCTGGGCAGTGCTGATAGAGCATTCTTTAAACTTATAGCAAAAGGGCACCTGTCCTGGTAGAGGTAAGGATCTGCCCCTTCTTCAGCCCTGTTGCCTGGCTGAGGCTCAGGGACTGTTTCCCTCAGTTGCCCGTGGAGTAGCGCTGCACACAGGGAGTGTCTGTGTGCCACCAACACACCGGATTTCCTGACAGCATTAAAGCTTGTCTGCTCTGGAGTTGCTGAGAAGTGAGCAGGATTTTATTCTTAACATTACTGGTTTTCTTAGCAGATCTATGAATAACCTTCTTTTGTTACTCATTTTCTACATTTATGCTTAGTGTTATTTCTTCATTAGCCTCATTTACAAGATTAGAATTTACAGCTCTCAACATAAGAGATTATTTTTGGCGTATTTCTTATTTGAAGGAGTTATTCACTGCCATAGACAAAGCTGGAGCTGCTTTCTTGGCCCTGTTTCATGCTGAGCTGGCACCGGTGGACGGTCGTAAAGGCTAGCACAGCACTGATGTCGTGGTCTGTGCTGAAGCAGGAATCACGGAGCCGTGCTGACCCCAGGGTTTCAGATAACTGACTAGCTGTGTGATCTTGGGCAGTTACTTAACCTCTCTGTGCCTCATTTTCCTTAACTGTGAAATGAGCCTCAGACTTTCTTTAGGGTTATTGTGAAGATTAAACAAGCTAAACATGGAAGTTGCTTAAAGGAGTGGCAGTCTCTGCTCACTGCAACCTCCATTTCCTGGATTCAAGCGATTCTTCTGCTTCAGCCTCCCAAGCAGCTGGGACTACAGGCACCCGCCACCACACCTGGCTAATTTTTGTATTTTTAGTAGAGATGGGGTTTTGCCACATTGGCCAGGCTGGTCTGGAACTCCAGCCCTCAAGTGATCTGCCTGCCTCAGCCTCCCAAAGGGCTGGGATTATAGGCATGAGCCATCACACCTGGCCAAGTTGTTCATTCTTACATAATATGAACCTTTTCCATCAGCCTGACAATTTGATAATCTAGTCACATCTTTAGAAATTTTAGAAATTCTTCTGAGGAAGCTCATGCCTGCATTCTCTTTTGTTTTGTGCCCTTTGACATATTAAGTAATTGATTCAATATTAATTTGCACTTGTTTCTGTTTTTTAGCAATTTTGTATGCCCTTGTTCCACTTCCCTTACTAAAAGATAATCTTTGGGTTTTTTTGCAGAATGGGCCTAGAACTGCATCTTTTGTGCATTTTTAAGTATTTCTAAAACTCTTTAATAGTGTGAGTGATACATACAATAGATTATCAGTAAATTTTGCTTTGTTGCCTGAAAGTTTTAGATGAAATAAGCAAGAGAGATCTCTTAAATGCTTATGGAAGATGTTTGTTGTTAGTTGAAGGGTTTATTGACTATAATTGTTATATACGCCTATAATTGTTTACTCCGGATATTTTTTTGCTTGGAAGACATATTGCAGTGTTGCAAAAATAGTGTTTTTCTCCCTCATACAGATACAAACAGTTCCCCTTCCAGAGCCTCCGTTTGTGGAATTTTTGTGGATTTTGCCTCAGCTTCACACCGTCAAAAGAGTCGGACTCAGGCCCTTAAGCAAAAGTAGGTGTATTGGGAAAGCAGCCAAAGGTGTTCAGGGCTTTAGCATACTTTTCTTTCACATACTTTTAAAAACTCGAGTTTTACGTTGCATTTTTACTACTGTCTTTTGGGCTATATGACTTAATTTGTACTACACTTTTCTTTGTGTTGATATCTTATGTTAGTAGAGCAGGTGTGTGAGCTGCTATGTACCATGTGCTGATGTTGGATGTTTGTCCTTACATTTGTGGTGGACAGTTGGAGCTACCCTGGGAGTAAATTGAGAAATTTGTAAAATTTAGAAATCTATAAAAGATATATTTTCAAGTCAAGGGTCTATCGTACTAAGCCCACATATGACTGAGGAGTAAATGAAAAAAATAAAGTTTTTTTTTTTTTTTTTTTTTTTTTTGAGACAGAGTTTCACTCTTGTTGCCCAGGCTGAAGTGCAGTGGTGCAATCTCAGCACACTGCAACCTCTGCCTCCCAGGTTCAAGTGATTCTCCTGCCTCAGCCTCCTCAGTAGCTGGGATTACAGGCGCCTGCCACCACGCCTGGCTAATTTTGTGTTTTTAGTAGAGACAGGGTTTCTCCATGTTGGTCAGGCTGGTCTCGAACTCCCGACCTCAGGTGATCCGCCTGCCTCGGCCTCCCAAAGTGCTGGGATTACAGGCGAGAGCCACCGTGCCTGGCTAAAAAATAAAGAGTTTTAAAAGTGGGTTTAAAATCTCTTATCACCTGGCTTAGTTCATGGCCTTAATAAGTACTCAATAAATATTTACTAAATGAAAAAATCAATCGTTAATAATAAAAGTGGCTGGGCATGGTGGTATATGCCTATAATCCCAGCACTTTGAGCACAGGAGTTCAAGACTGGGTCTGAGCAACATAGTGAGACGCACCTATGGTCCCAGCTCCTGGGGGGGTGCTGAGGTGGGAGATGGTTTGAGTCTGACAGGTCGAGGCTGCACTGAGCCGTGACTGCACCATTGCCCTCCAGCCTGGGTGGCAGAGCGAGACCCTGTCTCAAAATAGAAAAAAAAATAATAATAGTAATAAAGGTAACAGTTTTCACAGCAGTTTTGCTACCCTTATATTTTGGGTCTCCTGTGGAGGTAGCAAAACTAGTTTCTGGCCCCATGGCTTTTTTTTTTTTTTTTAAACCTGATTCAAGTTCTCAGAAAAGTACATATGGTTTAATGCAATTTTTATAAACCTAGAAATAAAGCTAGACAGCATGTTGTTTAGACTCATATAAATATGAGATAAAATTATATTTTGAAAAACAAGAAAATGATAACCACAAAATTCATTCTAGTGATTGTTGTGGGCAGTGGGGCATCTGGGAATGTGTCAGGGAGGAGCCACTAAGTAGATGCAGGTCATTGGTTGCCTTCCCTTCCTTTCCCTTTCCCTTCCCTTTTCTTTATTTTACGTCTTCTGCTTTTGAGACAGGATCTCGCTCTGGCACCCAGGCTGGAATGCCATGTCATGATCTTGGTTCACTGCAGCCTTGACCTTCTGGGCTCAGGTGACCCTCCACCTCAGCCTCCCGAGTCGCTGGGATTACAGGTGTGCACCACCACACCCAGCTAATTTTTATATTTTTTTATGTAGAGATGGAGTCTTGCCATGTTGCCCAGGCTGGTCTTGAACTCCTGGGCTCAAGCAGTCCACCCACCTCAGCCTCCCAAAGTACTGGGATTACAGGTGTGAGCCACCGTGCCTGGCTGGTAATGTAGTAATTGGTAGTTTTCTAGTTAGGTAGGTCCTAGGACCTGTTAACTAGATTGATATATAGTGTGCAAGTAGATTATATTGAATCATAAATTATATTAAATATTTCAAAAGAAAAATTTAAGAAATGAAAGGCTGAAACATAAAGGGATTGATGATAAATAAAAGTAAAAAAGTTTTTGAGAAAAACGTAGGAGTCCACACTTTATAGGAGTGTGGATGAGTTCTGGCATTTGTGTGTTGTAAGGAAATACAGAGAAGAAAAATAGTATAGAGGAACTTTTACTACTAGATCTACATTTAGTAAATCCACTTGAAATCTGAGGGAAAACAGATACCTGCTTCACACTATACCCAAGATATATTCCAAATGGATTTAAAAAAAAATGAAAAAAAAAAAGAGCATAGATAGTGTAAGTGCTTATTTCAGTGATAAGAAAGGACTTTCTAAGAATAAAAAGAATACAAATGAAAAAAAAATTACTGGAATGTACCTCAAAAATTAAATTTCTGTAAGGTACAATTGTCCATAAATTTGACAAAATGTAAAGGTAATTAACCAATTGGGAAAATATATTTGTAAAATATATGATAGAGACTTATTATCCCTAATGCATAAAATGTTTTTATAATTTAATAAGCAAAGTTAAATAGCCCTAGTTAAAAATGGGCATAGATCATATAAGACTCGAGATCCAGTTACGAAAACAAAAACTAATTTGGGCATCAAACAGAAGGATGTGACACAGGGAGTGAATTCCGTAGGTGTTGGAAGAGCTGAGCTTCAGCAGGGCCCAGGAGCAGCTCAGAGATTTGGCGCAGCAGGAGCCACCACTTCCCCTGAGCCGGAGAGGCTGGGCAGTCGGGAGCCGGAGCCATGGCCGGCCTGCTGGGGCCACAGGAAAAACCTGTCAGTGGCTCAAGGTAGAGAGGTAGGGAGAAAAGTAATGTGTTTGCTTATTTTCTCTTACATTATTTCCCCAGTCTCTCACCACATGGTCCCAGGTTGGTAAAGGGCACAGAGAGAATTCACATCAGAGAAAAATTAGGCTGTCAGTAAATGTGTGAAAATATATCCTGTCAGAGAAAAGTATATTGAAACAATGGGATGAATTTTTCTTTTATGGAATAGGCAAGGTATTAAAAAATGATAATACTTAGGCCAGGCATAGTGGCTCACGCCTGTAATCCCAGCACTTTTGGAAGGTGGAGGTGGGCAGATCACCTGAGGTCAGGAGTTCGAGATCAGCCTGGCCAACATGGTGACACCCCGTCTCTACCAAAAATACAAAAATTAGCCGCGTATGGTGGCACATGCCTGTAATCCCTGCCACTCGGGAGGCTCAGGCAGGAGAATTGCTTGAACCTGGGAGGTAGAGGTTGCAGCAAGCTGAGATTGCGCCACTGCACTACAGCCTGGGCGACAGAGCAAGACTCCCTCTCAAAAAAAAAAAAAAAAAAAAAAAGATAATACTTCAGTACTGATGAGAATGTAGAGAAAAAGCTTGCTTGAAACAAATTGGTATAACCTCTGCATAGGCAGCTTTCTATCAGGTATGAAATATAGCTATCAAAATGATGGATACTCTTGAGGATATAATGTCATGAAAAATGCTCCAGTGATACGAGAAAAGCATCTTAAAAAAGAATATGGAAGGAGCCCTACTTTCTTGATGGAATAACTTGTATCAGAGAAATCCTTCAGCTAAAACAACTATAAAAGTTGGATTTAAAACAACAAAAACACCCCAGCTGATTAAATATACCGGGAGCAACCAAGGCCGCTGGGCCCTGAAGAGCCGAGGTCCTGGAGAGAAGGGACACACGCAGGCGATCGCTGTTTCCACTCAGGTTTGCATCTTGATTTCTCAAGACAATAGAGTGAAGCAGAAAGAGAAGGCCTGGAGCATGTGACGTTCGCACAGGGTCGAGGGGACGAAAATGGAAGTTGAGGACCTTCCAGTGGGAGAATTTCTGATAAAACATCCCAGGCTTTGGTCGAGCCTCCTGCAGGCCTGTGCTCTAGGAAGCAGGGCAGACCTGGTGGAGTGTGAGGAGAAGGAATGGGGGAGGAGGAGGAGCAGAGAGCACACCCGGTGGCCGAGGCACCTCGATGTTGGGCGGGTCGTTCACTCGCTTATTCACTGTGCATTCATTGAGCACCGGCTGTGTGGAGATCACAGTAAAGAAACAAAAATCTCTGCCCTTGCGAGTTTATATCCCAGTGAGGAGTAATAAACAATAAATATCTTAAGGATTTGACCCCGGGCACACTAATGTTAGGGTGAAACTTTAGAAAGGAAAGGAGAAACCAGCACAGGCGATTGAAAAGTAACCGTTTGTGAAGCAAGAGGAAGCCACGTGGGTGCGGCATTTCGGGGCCTGTGGGCGGAGGGCCATTGACTGTGTCAGGCCTATGGGCCAAAGGCGACTGGAGGACGATTGGCTGTGTCAGGCCTATGGGCTGAAGGCAATTGGCTGTGTCAGGCCTATGGGCTGAAGGCAATTGGCTGTGTCAGGCCCGTAGGCCGAGGGTGATTGGCTATGTCAGGCCTGTGGGCCAAGTGCAATTGGCTGTGTTCGGCCTGCGGGCGAAGGCCATTGGCTGTGTCAGGCCTGTGGGCGGAGGTTGGTTGGCTGTGTCAGGCCTGTGGGCTGAGCGTGATTGGCTGTGTCAGGCCTGTGGGCGGAGGGCCATTGGCTGTGTCAGGCCTGTGGGCGGAGGTTGATTGGCTGTGCCAGGCCTGTGGGCCGAGCGAGATTGGCTGTGTCAGGCCTGTGGGCGGAGGGCCATTGGCTGTGTCACACCTGTGGGTGGAGGGCGATTGGCTGTGTCACACCTGTGGGTGGAGGGCCATTGGCCGTGTCACACCTGTGGGTGGAGGGCGATTGGCTGTGTCAGGCCTGTGGGAGCTCAATTGGCTGTGTTAGGCCTGTAGACGAGGGCGATTGGCTGTGTGAGGCCTGTGGGCAGAGGGCGATTGGCTGTGCCAGGCCTGTGGGCAGAGGACGATTGGCTGTGTCACACCTGTGGGTGGAGGGCGATTGGCTGTGTCACACCTGTGGGCGGAGGGCCATTGGCTGTGTCAGGCCTGTGGGAGCTCAATTGGCTGTGTTAGGCCTGTAGACCAAGGGCGATTGGCTGTGTGAGGCCTGCGGGCGGAGGACGATTGGCTGTGTCAGGCCTGCGGGCGGAGGACGATTGGCTGTGTCAGGCCTGTGGGCGGGGCGTGATTGGCTGTGTCAGGCCTGTGGGCGGAGGACGATTGGCTGTGTCAGGCCTGTGGGCGGAGGACGATTGGCTGTGTCAGGCCTGTGGGCGGGGCGTGATTGGCTGTGTCAGGCCTGTGGCAGAGCGGGATTGGCTGTGACAGGCCTGTGGACGGAGGGCGATTGGAGCACCATTGACTGTGTTAGGTGCTGCCTGCAGGTCAAGTCCTGGGGGAAGCACGGAGGTTGGCTGTGGCCTGGAGAAGAGCGTGGCCCAAAACCCTTACTGGCCTCATGGTCTGACCATGGCGCAGGTGATGGGACAGTCAGAATGTCAACTCCTGAAGTCGAATTGGTGCTTATGAACATCCCAGGCATACATGTTGTGTGACTTGACTTTGTGTTAGCTCAGGCGTACGCATTAGAATGGTCACACATCAGGTTCTTGACACACACACGAAGCAGTCGGGGAGCAGGATCACCAGATGCCAGGGTCACACGCCGGGTTCCCACGACTTTCTACTACTCAGTTATTTTTAACTGTTAAATATCTCAGAGTCACCCCAGACTGAAGCTAGATTTCTGACAATGACATGCATTTAACTCTCTAAGTTTACTTCTGTTCTCCCTATACTTCCCCACGTATATTATTCAAGTTAATTTTTGTCTTGTTTCCAATTATTTCAAAGGATGCGAAGTACAAAACTGCTTCGGCTCATTGACTTAGATTTTTCATTTACTTTCTGGCTCTTGGATCTACCACCAGTAAATGAATATGACATGTATATCAGAAACTTTGGGAAAAAAAATACCAAGCAGGTAAATATGAGATACATTAACTAAGTGATAAAATGCAAGTAAAGTCTAATAGGATAACTTTGTGTCTTCCTGAATATTGTTCTGCAATATTAGAACTTGGGGATGGTCTGTGAAGGATACAAGCTTAAGGAAAATGGGGACCCATCTTCACGTGGGGCCCATTCACCCAAGAGGCCAGGCACAGGCAAAGCCGGAAGTACTCCAGAGCCTTCAGGAGTGCCTGAAGGAGCTCCAGTGGGTGATCTGCTCGGAACAGGGAGAGAATGGCTGCTGTCCTGACCTTAGAGTGAAGCTTTTTGCTGTGCAAATGTTTTATTTATTTATTTAGAGACAGTCTCACTCTGTTGCCCAGGCTGGAGTGCAGTGGAGTGATCTTGACTCACTGCAAACTCTACCTCCCACGTTCAAGTGATTCCTGTGCCTCAGCCTCCCAAGTGATTGGGATTACAAGTGTGAACCATCATGCCCAGGTAATTTTTATATTTTTAGTAGAGACGGAGTTTCACCATGTTGGCCGGGCTGGTCTTGAACCCTGGCCTCAAGTGATCCACCTGCCTTGGCCTCCCAAAGTTCTGGAATTACAGGTGTGAGCCTCTGTGCCCAATCTATTTATTTATTTATATTTTTAATTTTTTTATTTGTATAAATTGAGGTAGTACAAGTGCAGTTTTGTTACATGGATCTGTTGCATGGTGGCGAAGGCAAATGTTTTATTTAAAGTCTAGCTAAGTGTCCGGTTTGGATTTGTTTCTTGTGTTCCAGGTGAGTGTATAGCAGTCCTACTTGTCTGTTTAAAATTCTTATAATTGAAGAATTTCAATGTATACGATACTTCTGAAGGTTTTTATAATGTGGACTCACTTAAAATTTTTTTAAATTAAATTTATTTATTAGAGACACCCCTAGGCTGGAGTATAGTGAATGTTCACAGGCGTGATCACAGGACACTGCAGGCTCAGCTTCCCCCATAGCTGGGACTGCAGGCCTGTGCCACCATGCCTAGCTTTGGACTCTCTCTAATTCAGATTATACCTGTTTGATTCTGGGACTCTCTTCTCTCATGGGTCTCTCAAGGTGCCCTGGTGTATGGTGTTCCTGCTCCCTGTCTGCCTTATCTGCCTGTCTGTTCCTCAGTTTCCAAGGCCCGTTTTCTGGGTGAACCCTTCCTAGTGACTTATGTTGAATTCTTTCTCCTGTTCCAGAGTTCCTACAATTTACTATTTCATGCAATTTTGTACTTCCCTGTAGTATTTCCAATCATTAATTCATTATGTAATGGTCTCACTTCACAACAAGGTTCTAAAGCTTTTGAAGTCAGACGTCCTATCTTACATTTTTCTTACATTCCTGATAATGGTACCACCAATCTTAACATTGTCTAGTTGGTGCACTCAATAAAATCCTTTTGAAAGGAGGAAGGTCACGGGATGAAGCTGAAGAAGCTGATGGCTTTTAAATTTTTAAATTTAAAATTTTTTTTTAAGAAACAGGATCTTGCTCTACCACCCAGGCTGGATGGAGTACAGTAGCAAGATCATAGCTCACTGCAGCCTTGAACTCCTGGGACACTGACAATATTAATCCAGTTTTGCAGCTGATTCACTCTGACCTTAAGTAGATTATTTATCTTTGGTGATTTTCCTCATCCCAAAGCTGTTAGTAACAAAACTGACTTCACTGAAGCATGTACCTTTTGAAATAGATATGTGGTTTTGAAAAACCAGCATGTTCTAAGAAAATAGGATGTGGGCAGGTGAGGTGGCAGTATTTTCAGACTAAAGGGAAATCATTTGGTGAGACTTTTTGAATACACTTTTGAAAATCAGACCTGTATATATCTGTATCAAATGTTTAAGCACAGTTGTCTTTGCATGATTGTTCTTTATGCTTTGATATTTACTTTTGATACGCGACTCTCATTATGAACTTAGTAATGACAAATTGCTCTGAAATTGAAACCAATGTTAATTTTGGTGTATTTTTGTTTTTAAGGCATATGTTCAGTGTAACGAAGATAATGTTGAAAGAGACATTCAAACGGAGGAAATAGAGACCAGGGAAGTGTGGACCCAGCACCCAGGAGAAAGTACCGTTGTATCTGGAGGTAACATCTTGCTCTTGAGTGTTGACCATTGACTCTCTTTACATTCTTTTTTATTTTATTTTTACTTATTCCCTTTCTGGTTCACTCTCATTTTGTCTTTCTCTTCTGTATGGTTGTTAGCATGTGACAATATCAGTACCCAAGTTTCTTTTAAAGAAACACTAACTACCAGCCACAGAGCTGCTGAGCTACAAGGGGAAGGAAACCTGCTCTTGAGGCCCAGTCTGCGCCATTGCCAGGATTTATGACAGATTTTATTCCTATGTAGAGGGAGAGATTCCACATTCCAAACAACCAGTGTGTCCCTGGATCTTTGGAGCATACTGTGCTTTTAACTTGGGGGAAGCCTATTCTCATGAATATAGAATTTTTATATTTTAAGTGCCGTTTGCAAAAATGTTCCATCAATTTAGATTGAAGGTCCCTAGAATGTATAGTTTCTGCTAAGTACTCTGGAGCGATGTACATGTTGAATGCTTTACTGGTTTTTCTCAAGGAATTGCCTCTGTATGTCAGGGATGTATATTATCCGCTTTTCTCAGGTAAGCCTCACCTTAAGAAAGTAATATACCTAAACTTACATGATAATTCAATTGATTCCTTTGAATGTTGTTTTGTTTTGTTTTGTTTTGTTTTGTTTGAGATGAAGTCTTGCTCTGTCACCCAGGCTGGAGTGCAGTGGCACGATCTGAGCTCCCTGCAACCTCCGCCTCTTGGGTTCAACTGATTCTTCTGCCTCAGCCTCCCAAGTAGCTGGGACCACAGGCACCTGCTATCACACCTGGCTAATTTTTGTATTTTTTAGTAGAGATGGGGTTTCACCATGTTAGCCAGGCTGGTCTTGAACTCCTGAGCTCAGATGATCCACCTGCCTCGGCCACCCAAAGTGCTGGGATTATAGGCATGAGCCACCATGCCTGGCCTGAATGTTTTTCTAAATACATTACAGACTTCTATAAAACAATATGCAATTGTTTTGGGGAGTTAATAGTAGTAAATCTAGAGAGTATAGCGTGAAGTTTTCTACCTTTTCCTTCTAGGACTCTTAATGTTGATTTGTTACGCCTGTTTGAACTCTAAGATGTGTAATGCATGACTGTTTTAGAGTCAACTTCGTTGATTTTTTATAACCTGTTTTTTTTAGGCAGTGAACAAAGAGATACCTCTGATGCTGTAGTTATGCCAAAGATTGATACTCCAAGGTTATGTAGCTTTCTGCGGGCGGCTTGTCAGGTATGCTCAACCTATAACATGTTGTGTTCTCTGTGTAAGTGCTTTAAGTTTCATTCTCTATAGAAACGTAGGAGCTTTTAAGATCTTAAAAGTCTTTGTAGCTTGGATAAATCAGAATCAGTTATTCATTTTCAGGTATTATTTTCTTAAAAATTATCAGTGGTACATTCATAAAGCCCTTGTGGGCAGAATGACACTGGGTAAATGTATATCACTAAAGTACTATGTATGTATTTGGATTGTGAATTTTATTATTAATTTCTTTTTTTTTTTTTTTTGAGACAGAGTCTCGCTCTGTCACCCAGCCTGGAGTGCAGTGGCGCGATCTCGGCTCACTGCAAGCTCCGCCTCCCGGGTTTATGCCATTCTCCTGCCTCAGCCTCCCGAGTAGCTGGGACTACAGGCACCTGCCACCTCGCCTGGCTAGTTTTTCGTATTTTTTAGTAGAGACGGGG
This sequence comes from Theropithecus gelada, assembly GCF_003255815.1. NCBI lineage: Eukaryota > Metazoa > Chordata > Mammalia > Primates > Cercopithecidae > Theropithecus > Theropithecus gelada. Next base: position 182,838,404 of record NC_037670.1, read on the forward strand.
TTTCACCATGTTAGCCAGGATGATTTCGATCTCCCGACCTCGTGATCCGCCTGTCTCGGCCTCCCAAAGTGCTGGGATTACAGGCTTGAGCCACCGTGCTCGGCCTATTAATTTCTTACATTTTAAAACAACTAGAGACTAACGAGCAGACGTGAAGTTGGCAAGGCAAGCATAAATCTAGGGTATTTGAAAATAATAAACTTCTGATTTTATAGGCTGATTTATAAACGGAAAAAACTTTTAAATCCATACAAAGAGACATGAAACAGTCCTGTGAAGCTGCAGGTACTTTAGTGATTATCACCTCATGGCCATGGGTCTCGTCTGACCCCCCTGCCCACTCCACCACCCACCCCATTGGTTACTTTGAAACAAATCCCAATCATCTAACTTTGCCTCCAAATAGAGTTCAGTATGAATCTCAAAAAGCAGAGAATGTCTAAAAGAGTAATTGGTAATAACTTAAAATGCAGTCAGCTGTGAAGTCGGCATTCACATTTCTCCAGCTGTCTCATCACTTTCTTGTATGGAAGCTTAGCACTTGAGTCTACTGCAGCACTGAAGTGGAACATTGTGAAACTTTGACACGCTGATTGAGATTAAGGATGATTGTGAAACCTCGACACGCTGGTTGAGATTAAGGATGATTGTGAAATCTCGACACGCTGGTTGAGATTAAGGATGATCGTGAAACCTTGACACACTTGACATTAAGGATGATTGTGAAAACCTCAACATGCTGGTTGAGATTAAGGATTATGAAACCTCGACACGCTGGTTGACATTTAAGGATGATCGTGAAACCTCGGCACACTGGTTGAGATTAAGGATGATTGTGAAACCTCAACACGCTGGTTGACATTAAGGATGATTGTGAAACCTTGACACGCTGGTTGACATTAAGGATGATTGTGAAACCTTGACATGCCGGTTGACACTAAGGATGATTGTGAAACCTCGACATGCCGGTTGACATTAAGGATGATCGTGAAACCTCAACACACTGTTGAGATTAAGGATGTTTGTGAAACCTTGACACGCTGGTTGAGATTAAGGATGATCGTGAAACATCGACATGCTGATTGACATTATGGATGATTCTCAGACACTAATCTGAGCACGTGGTGGTCATGTAGTCACTCTGTTGCAATTATGTAGGAATCTATGGTTTACGAAATGTGATTATGATTTTACACGATTTATGATTTGTATCACATTTTGTTTTAGTGTAAGTTCTAAGTGTTCTAGTTCTAAGTTCTAGTGTAAGTTCTCATCTCTAAGATGAGAGAGCGCTTGGGTGCAAGGTGAGGTGGATAGGGAAGGAGGGAGGACAGAGGGTGACCAGCCTGGGGCCATCCCTGAACTCACAGCTCTCCTGTCTGGTCTGTGGCCTGGACACACTCCTGCAGGTCCTCAGTAAACACTCCCTGCTTTCTTCATTCCCGTCCAGTGTTTCTCACAAGACACTTCCTGTCTCCTCACACAGATCCTATCGAGTCTCATTAAACGCTCCCTGCCTTATACACTCCACCCTCTGCCTCTCACTAAACACTCCCTGCCCTCCACACTCCATCCTCCACCTCTCACCAAACACTCCCTGCCCTCCGCACTCCATCCTTTATCTCTCACCAAACATTCCCTGCCCTCCGCACTCCATCCTTTATCTCTCACCAAACACCCCCTGCCCTCCACACTCCACCCTCCACCTCTCACTAAACACTCCTTTTCTTGCCCGTTCCCATCCTGTCATCTCTCACTTCAAATCTCCTGCCTTCCATACTCTCTTCCCGTCAGTTCTCATTAACATTTTCTTCCTTCTTCCCACCCATCTTGTCAGTCCTCACTACAGGTTCCCTTTCTGGCACGAATCCTGTCAATTCTCACTCAGTGTTTCCTGCCTCCCGCCCTCCTGTTCTGTCCGTTCACATGAAACCTTCTCTGCCTTCCTCACTCCCGTACGTTCGGCTTTCACTGTTTCTGCCTTCGTCACTCTCACACAGTCAGCTCTCACTCAGCATTTCCTATCTCCCACTCTCCCATATTCTGTCAGTTCTTACTCAGTATTCCCGGCTGTCCTGACCCTGAGTGTTCAGGTCACGTCAGTTCCCACTGAACACTTCCTGGCCCCAGTTTTTACTACGCAGCCCCCTCTTCCTCACACAAATCCTGTCGCTTCTCACTGAACACCCTCTGCCTTCCTCACTTTCCTTCTGTTAGTTCTCAGGAACATTTCTAGTTCTTTTTCCATCAGTCCTGTTGTGTCTCCCAATCTCTCTCTGCACCGTCAAATCCTAAGGATGCTCCTGGAACGATGACAGTGTTTTACCACTCACTCTGGCTTTTTACCGAAACCCGGCGAGAGAGACTCAGTGGGTTCACGACTGTTCTTTACCCTGCTTTGTTCATTTATAAATGCTGGATATCCAGCCCTTCCTCCCACGGTGATTTTTAGCAGTGTATGTGGCATGAAAAACAACATTCAGGGCAAATGATGGTTCTCTTGTGGAGTTTGTTTTAGTTAATCTTCTTGTATTAGTTTTCAGTATTGTGCATAAAGGACCATATCGTTTTTCTTGTAGTTATGATAGTGTCGTGGATCTAGGCAGTTATTTGCAGATCTGGATAAGATGAAAAGGTAATTTTTTTTTGGGAAAAGATAGTCCTTTGTAAAGTTTTTATTAAAGACTACTCACTTATGTCTGACAGGTGATGGCTGTTTTGCTGGAAGAGGATCGCTTGGCAGCTGAACCCAGCTGGAATCTTAGGGCTCAAGACAGGGCCCTGTCTTTTAGTGACAGCTCATCTCAGCTGAACACCAGCCTGCCATTCCTTCAAAGTAAGAGGCTGTTCTCAAACACGGTTTTAAATCCAGTGACTAAACATTCGTGTTGAAATAATAATTTGTAGTATTACATTTTATTTTAATGTGATGGGGTTTACTGTACATAAGATTGAGAAAGACTGAGTTTCTGCAGAATTCCAAAGTGAGTGGTTAGTTTTTCCCCCTTAAGTGTGTGTGCTAAATTTGTGATTAAGGATTTTAATAAGATGAATAGAAGAGGGATCCACAGTAATGTAAACAAGTGAGACTGTTTAAATGAATGGGAACTGAGATTTTCTATGTGTTTGAAATCCTATTTTCTTTTCTCTTCTATTTATTCAGTTTCTTTTCATGAGATAGAGTAGAAGAAATAGTTGGACGAGCATGAGAGAGTGTTCAGGTCAAAATTGTGTTAATAGTTTAGACATAGATACGAGTAAGATGCTTAACATTTAGTGTAGATAGAATTAGATTTTTAGGTTGATCCGTGGTTATGGAACATAAAACGGGAAGCAAAGCCCAGGATCTCAAACAGAAAGTGCAGTTGCATGTAACTGTTTAATCACTTCAGACAAACTGCATTTGCAAGACCAAATTTAAATTTCTTGAGCTAGTAACCTCTTTGTCTCTGAAAAAGTGACTGTCAGGTACCAGAGGGCAGCCATGGTCCCGGTTTTTGTGGAGAACCAGCAGGGGCGGTGTGTGTGGCCGTCCGCTTGGCAGCAGGTGCAGGGGTGCTGCAGGGCAAACGTGCTTCAGGGCATGTGTGAGGCCAGAGCAGTTGGTGCCACTGTTCTAGGCATTTCTTCCATCCTGCCTGCTATGCAGAGATTTCAGTTTAACAAAAATGGCATTGTTAATTTAACAAGTCTTCACATTCTTTGAGAGAGTTTTCTTTTCCTGTTAGAAAAATAATAAATCTCTGTACCTGTGTAATTCAACACATCGGCATCCACACTCCCACACCCAGCACACACCAAGAAGGGAACCGAGTGTATGCGGCCCCCAGAGAGCTGACGCTGAGCAGTGACAGCAGGTGCATGAGAGCGGCAATGGCGCCACGGCCTCCGTTGGAGAACACATGAAGTGTGTGTGTGTACTACAGTGCTGCGGCCTCCGTCGGAGAACACATGATGTGCATGTGTGTACCACAGCATGCGGCCTTTGTTGGAGAACACGTGAAGTGTGTGTGCATACCACAGTGCGCAGCCTCTGTCGGGGAACACGTGAAGTGTGTGTGTGTGTGTACCGCAGCGTGGCCTCCATCAGGAACACGTGAAGTGTGTATGTGTGCTGCAGCGCGTGGCCTCCATCGGGAACACGTGAAGTGTGTGTGCGTACCGTAGAGCCGGGCTTCCGTCGGGGAACATGTGAAGTGTGCGTGCGTACCGCAGCACCGGGCCTCCGTCGGGAACACGTGAAGTGTGTGTGTGTGTACTGCACTTCCCACATGTTCAAGGAGCAGAAGGTCTTGTTTGCTTATTTTTGTGTTTTGGTAAAATGAATATTGAGATAGCAGAAGGAACATGAGACTCCAAGAGAAGCATGAGATGGAATGTGTGGGTTGTCTCACCCTGCAAATCCAGGATTTGACTCACATTAGATTCTGATCTGTGATCAGATGTAGAGATCCTTCAGCCTTCCTAGGGTCCACCCAGTACCCTCATCACTATTAAAACACGCGGCAGAATGATGCAGCCGGCGAGTCGTCCCCATCACTGTTAAAACACGCGGCAGAATGACGCAGCCAGCGGGTCGTCCTCACCACTGTTAAAACGCGCGGCAGAATGACGCAGCCGGCGGGTCGTCCCCATCACTGTTAAAACACGCGGCAGAATGACGCAGCCGGCGGGTCATCCTCACCACTGTTAAAACACACGGCAGAATGACGCAGCCGGCGGGTCGTTCATCTGACGAATGTTCCATAGGGGGTGCCATGCCCTGGGCACTGTCAGGGAGCTGCAGTTCAGCAGTGAGTAGGACGACAGCAACTCTGCCCTCCTGAACTTGTGTTTCAGCGGGTCAAGTAGACTCTGCACTGGTTACACAGGTCAACATACAGTCTATCCGAGAGGGTTAAGTTCTAAGGAGAAAAATACAGTTCTGATAGAGGAGGCCTCACTGTGAGTGAAAACCTGACAGAGATGAGAGAGGGGCCACAAGGAGATGGGAGCTTCTGGAGGAGGGGCCACATGCACACAGGCCTCAGGGGTGGGCACACCTGTGCCTTGGGGAGAAGCGAGGAGACCACGGTGGCCAGCGGGAGGTGAGGTCGGGGCAGCGATGGGTCAGGCCTTGGTTGCCATCATAGTTCCGCTGTAACAGGAGGTACATGTTCCTAAAAGTCTCTACCCTGTGGAAGATTGCCAATAAAAACCAGAGGGCTTAGGAGAAAACGGGGTCAGGTCACAGCACTCGAGAACCTCATCCCACTAAAAACATCTATTAAATACGGCACCTGGAAGAAGACCTGACGCTTGCTGGTGGAAGTGGCCCCAGAAGGCTGCAGCTATGAGCGATTGTGATGAGGTAGAAAGAGGGTTCCCTGGAATCGGAGGGGACGTCGTGACCCAGGTGTGGATGGTGTGGGTAGCAGGATGTGAACTGTGGGGCTGAGAGGTTTGTGGCATGTGCGTGTGGCCGGGGTTGACCGGGTACTGCTTTCCACATTGACTTGGCGCCTGCCAGTGGCGCGGTCCGGTTCTTTGACTGAAGTTATCGCCAGTCGTGGACTTCCCATCCTTCTATTTCATGAACTCCATCTCCATCTTCTGCCGATGTGTGGGAGCCGCTGGCACGGCCAGCAGTGGCAACAGTGATGCCTTGGAGTGCAGTCCCTTGCCAGGTGGAGCAGCATCTGGAATGGCGCTCAGCCCCATGCAGCCTTTGAGGAGAGCAGTGTGCCACGTGGTGTTCCAATGCTGAAACCCCTGCAGCTGGTGTATTAGCCATGTTCTGAAGCAGAGGGGTGGCCAGGCTCACTCCATGCCTCCCAGCTCTGAGATCCTGACTCCTGGCATGTGGTGGGCAGCTGGTTTCTGTGTGAGTCGTTAGTGGAGCCACAGGTGTCTTGGGCTGCATGCTACCACGTTTTAGCCAGACTGTGAGGTCAGCTTGGACAGAGTGTTCGGGCATAGGCTGTGGCCATTCATCAAAACCTATGTTTCATGTATGTTGGTTTTGAAAGGACCATGTTTGTTTCTTCATGAAGCTGAATTTTTTTTTTTTTGAGTATTCGGAAGTGTGTTAATTTAGCTCACTAAAATGTGAACATATTTTTCTTCTCCCTAGATCGAAAAGTATCCTCCTTGCACGCCTCCCGAGTTCAGAGGCAGATGGTGGTGTCCGTTCACGACTTACCCGAGAAGGCCTTTGTGCCCCTGCTGGACAGCAAATACGTCCTCTGTGTGTGGGATATTTGGCAGCCTTCAGGGCCACAGAAGGTTCTGATATGTGAGTCCCAGGTACAGCTCAGGAGGAGAGTCGCGCATTTGATGGGAGGATGGGCGGTGGACAGAGTGTGAAGGTGCAGGCATGGGGAGAGGCGCAGGGACAGGAGGTGGGTAGGAACTTACGGGCCATTCTCTGCCTCTCACAGCTGGCTTCAGCTGTGCTGTGGGTTCAGTGAGACGCGTGGGTGTGCTTGTTTTGACTCTGGAAATTCGTAGTTCAAAATGAGCAAACGAGAATTTTCACAGAGCACCCCTTTAGGTCAGCTGAGAATTAGGAAATGGAGGTAGTTATAGGCTGAATGAAAATACTGGCCACGCTCGGCATAGCTCTGGGGCCCTCGATGCCTGTTTTTCTGTCTTGCACTGTTTCGGTCCTGAGTGTTTTAGAGGTTTCTCAGACTGCGTTGAGGTTTCCTAGACTGTGTTGAAGTGTGCTGTCGCTCAGAGTCCTTCCGGAGGCTTCCCATTCACCGCCTAGGAGGCTGGCGCTGAGGCTTGAGGACTGTGCAGTGAGGGGTCGGGGCTGCCTCTCTATGTTTGGGAAAATGTGCATTTGTATTTTCCTAGTTATGTATTCCCTGGCCTCAAAACCATTGATTTCCACAAAAATTGTAGAAAAACTGTTGAAATTGTAACTTTTATAATACAAGATGTAAATAAAACGGTGCAGGATGGAACTGCTACTTTTTTGAGGTTCAGCTGATTGAGTTGAGTGGATGGGCTCCTGGCAGGCTTTGTGTGACCAGATGAGTGTCAGCACCTTGCATTTGTGATCATAACAAGCCTACGGGGTTGGTTTCTCATCCCTGTTATTTCAGGAACCTGACAAGCCACCTTTCATTTCTGTGTGGGAGTTCACGTTCTGCTCACCGTGTCCTGCACGTGGCTCCCGTGCAAAGTGAAACATGGTCAGACACCTCACTCAGTAAATGCAGCTTCTGTGAGCATGCTTCTCATATTCTTCAGTCATTGGCTTTCTGTGCATTTGTCTTTTAGGTCACGTGTTGCTGCTTGAGCCCATTCAAAGCATTTTTACTGTTTGCCGGAACAGCGCACGGCTCAGTCGTCGTCTGGGATTTGAGAGAAGACTCAAGGTTGCATCACTCTCTGAAGCTGAGCGATGGTTTCTGGACATTCCGGACGGCCACGTTTTCCACCGGTCAGTGTCATCCACCTGCCAATTGTGTGTCTTCTAAAAAAGCCACACAGATTTGAGGAACAAAGCTTTACATGGATTTGCATTTACTTATTCACATTGTCTCAGAGGATGGGGTCTGACTCATGGGCAAAAGAGGCATTTGACAAATATAAAAAACAAAAATCAATTCTAATCATGATTATGCAGTGGCCAAGAATGACTCGAATTTCCTTTCTTATTACATTTATGGATTCCAAAAAATCCTCAATGATATTACCTTTAGTTTTAAAGTAGCTTGAGGCATCTTGGCACGTGTGTCCTCCAGGACAAAGGTAACTCACACTCACGCGAGCAAAGCCAGTCACCCTGAGTGCTGCCTGGAACCAGCACAGTTGGGCCTCCCTGAGCCTCGGCTTGACTCGGGTGGACGTTCATACCACGCCGTGCCCAGACACCACAGCAGGCACCCGGCGTAAGTGTTTCCTATGTTCTGGGACTCGCCCCGGTGCGTAGCGTACATCGTCTCATTTAATTCCCCTGATAGCCCTGAGTCCCACGGGAAGATGCAGCATTCGTCTGGGGTCGCGCTGACCACATGGCGGGGCCTGCCCTCGGACCCCATGCCACGCCCGGCACACCTCTTCCCGTAGGGGCTGGGGTGCTGTGGACTGAAGGTGCAGGCCGAGCTCATCACTCACCCCTCTGTGTGGCTTTCTTATCGTAGATATGTTGCGTGTCTGTCTGTGTTTGACATGTGTATCTGTACATTGTACATAAGAGCGGCACTTTTTAAATTCCCCAACCATGAATTGTGCCCCTCTGTGTGGGGCAATATTACACTGTTAAGACTGTTTGAATTTACAGGTAACTTATGGGTTGTGATGCTATTTTAAAAGATATCTTTTAAATAAGTAATCTTCGCCTTTTCTAACTGCTGCTGCTATTACTAAAAAGTTTTTGAATGCAGCACCATTTTCAAAAACAGTAAACCTCAAGACTATACATACAAATAAATTATTCCATTAAAATGCATCCTTCTTTTTTTTTGAGATGGGTCTGGCTCTGTAGCCCAGGCTGGAATACAGTGGTGTGATCTTAGCTTACTGCAATTTCTGCCTCCTGGGTTCAAGCGATTCTCCTGCCTCAGCCTCCTGAGTATCTGGAATTACAGGTGCCCACCACCAATGCCTGGCTCATTTCTTTATTTTTAGTAGAGACGGGGTTTCTCCATGTTGGTCAGGCTGGTCTTGAACTCCTGACTTCAGGTGATCTGCCCGCCTTGGCCTCCCAAAGTGCTGGGATTACAGGTATAAACCACCACGCCTGGCCTTGTCTTTGAAATATTATCAATAAAACCTACAAAGTTTTAAATAAACTCTCAGTAGTGAGGAGCTGTGGAACTTCTGATTCAGACCATGAGTCAGAGGAACCAAATTCTCGCCCGAGAGACCAGCCCTTTCCTCAGTCAAGCCATCAGCGCTTCATCTGGGTCCTTTCCCTTAAACACCCTATAATTTCTTCTTAATTTCTGAGATGATTTTGTCTTTTTCTTCAGTTTTTTTCCCGAGTTCAATCCCAATTCTCATTTCATTTCTTGCTTTCTTGGGTCCAATTCTGTTCTTGATTTCTGATTCCCGGTGTTTTTTTCTTGTTTGTTGTTTTGATATGTTTCTAGATGCCCTTTGAGGAGATGTGATTCCATTTGAAACATTGAGTTTTGTGTCTTTTGCCTTGTGCTTGTTTTTAGGAGGGAGAATTTTCATCAGCTGAAATGCTTTGATTACATTTTTTTCTGTTTTCTTCTTATAGTAGCTTTCTATGGAGTTTGGCTTTTTTCTGCTCATAGGCATTCCATAGATGGATATTTTAAGTCAGTGAGCTTTGCTTTGTTGATTCGTGACAGGTATCTTTTTAGTGGGCATTGTGCCTTAAGGTGGTAGGTGGGGTGGGTTTGCCGTTCCTTTGGTTTTGCAAACGCCTGGATTTCCCTCTTCTGGCAGTTGTCGGGTGTGTGTGCAGGTCACCTCCCTTTCCTGGTCACATTCCCCTTCCCATCAGCCATGCTGCTCCGACCTCCTCTGCCTCCCAGCTCCTTCCCCTCAGTTGCTTGAGTGACCCCCAGGATCTGGCCTCGCAGAGACTTTCTCTGTCTGAGTTTTCTTTCGGGCTGTGTGGCATGCTGTCTTTGGGTGGTGGGCTTTAGCTTTCTTCCTGCCCTCCAGACCCGTAGACCCACAGGGCCAGCGAGCTCTGTGGGAACTGACGCTTTCTTACTGGAGAGCGGGGGCTAGGGCCCCTGTGTCCTAGGAATGTGAAAGTTGTGGTCCTGTGTCAGTCGTATGTGGTCCATGTTGGTCCTGGGGTGTTTTTGGAAGATGTGTGGAGAGAGTCAGATTTGTGAGACCCAGAAGCACCTCATGTTTGTCCATGTGTGATGCCAGCTGCATTTCTGCAACTTATTACTTACACGTGGGTGCTGTGGGATTTTGAACTCCAGATGGAATCCTTACCTCAGTAAACCACCAAAGCCCTCTGCAAGCAGTAGAACCTATCTCAACGTCCGTCCACAAAAAGCAGAGCTTTGTGCTTTCGCCCTTTTCGACTCAGGAAGGTACGTGATTCTTCACTTTCTTAAAATTCTTAATCACTAGTTGTGAAATATGGTTTCCTTATGTAAAGCCATTTCTTTCTTTTTGTTTCTGTTTTCATCAGAAATGTCAGGTTTGTCCTTCCACATCGCTTCCTTGGATGAGAGTGGGGTTCTCAATGTGTGGGTGAGTAGTGGTGCGGGCCAGGCACATGCGGGGCCTGAGTGAGGTGGTCTGGGTGGAGGTGGCGCCTGAATGGCGCAGGGGGCAAGGCCCAATTAGCTATAGTGGGAAATGGAGAGCAAGACGGCTTACCGGTCCTGAGCAGAAGGGATGCAGAAGGTCACACATGGCAAGTTTGGGGCCCTTTCATGACAGCGAAATAGGAATTGCACACAGGGCTTTGGGAACGTGGAATGAAAGTGGGAAGGGAACAAAATGTTAGGGCCAAGGTCACGCTGGATTGGCTTGTCCTGGAGGATGCGCCAAGACTGTTGATTAAGTCACCAAGTGAAGAGAACACGAGGAGATCAAAGCAAAGGAGTCAGCTTGTAGAGCATTAGTTCTGAAGCTAAAGATCAGTGTCTTTTTCTGGAGCAGTTATGTTGTAGTGCCTAATATAGCACTCCATCTTAATTAGAGCTATGCTTTGCTTAGGTTGTGTCAGAATTATAAAACGTATCAATATTCATTTTCAATGTTCTATTTTTAGGTGGTTGTTGAATTACCAAAGGCAGACATCGCAGGTTCAGTAAGTGATTTAGGTAACTATTAAGTAAAAAAATGAATTTTAGTGTTTTCTAAAATGAATAGAGATTAAAGGCACTGATAAGTATGGCCAGGCGCAGTGGCTCACGCCTGCTGGGAGAGGCTGAGGCAGGAAGATCGCTTGAGCCCAGGAGTTTGAGACCAGCCTGGGCCACATAGCAAGACTCCGTCTGTACCAAAAAATTCAAAAATTGGCTGGGCGTGGTGGTGCACACCTGTGGTCCCAGCTGCTTGGTAGGCTAAAGCGGGAGGATTGCTTGAGCCTAGGAGTTTGAGGCTGCAGTGAGCCATGATCTTGCCACTGCACTCCAGCCTGCGTGATGGAATGAGACCTTGTTTCTCTGTTTAAAAAAAAAAAATACCAATAACTGCTTTGAAAAATATAAATTACTACCTGAAAAATGAAAATTAAAGTTGTATGTCATATAACCCTATCAACTGTTGAACAGGTGTCTCAATTAACTAGAATAATCAAATTTTTTTTTTTTTTTTTTTTTTTTTGAGACAGAGTCTTGCTCTGTCGCCCAGGCTGGTACAGTGGTGTGATCTGGGCTCACTGCAATCTCTGCCTCCTGGGTTCAAGCAGTTCTCCTGCCTCAACCTCCCAAGTAGCTGGGACTACAGGTGTGCACCACCAGGCCCGGCTAATTTTTGTATTTTTAGTAGAGACAGGGTTTCACCATGTTGGTCAGGCTGGTCTCAAACTCCTGACTTCAGGTGATCCACCTGCCTTGGCCTCCCAAAGTGCTGGGATTACAGGCATGTGCCACCACATCCAGCCTCTGAGTGAATGTTTTGATTTTAGTAGGATTTAATGAGTTCTGTTTACAACTGAGTACCATTCAGTTCTTTCAGACAAGTCAAGGACAGCCGTGTTCTGCAGCTGTTTCCTACATATTTCAGGTGTCCGAGTCTTTCAGTGCGCATTCATTTTGGGGCTTCTTCCTTTCAGTTTTGGATTCACAACCCCAGGGCGTATCAGGAACACTGGATGCTGCCCCTGAGGGCCGTTAGACTGGATCCCAGGATGGCAAAGGTCCCCGGGTCTGGGCAGAGCAGAAGCGACTTGAAGCAAAGCTAACAGCACCTCTCACAGTTGGCTGCTCTTGATGCTATGGAGTACGATTTTCAGTTCCAGAAAGGGCTCAGAAGTGGCAGAGTAATTCAGTCCTGTTGTGTTCGGTGGTTGAGATTAGCCCATGTTTTGATCTCAACTTCCTTCTCACCTCATTGGCTTCCCACCACCCAGTTTGTAATGATGAGCCCCCCTTCCACCTTGCTTGTATCAGGGGTGTTTTCCCGTGTAGATCTGGCAAAAAATAATATGAATGAGACCGGCTTTGTTCCTAACCTCTTGAGATTCGGGAAGAGGGCGCTTTGGCCCTTGGAGCAAATGCTGTGTGCTCTGTATTCACACGTCTGTGGTGGCCCTTACGAATTGACTCTTGATCCTGACTTCAGTAAAAATAAGACAGTCGTGGCGTTCATTTCACTAGTAGATGCTTTAGAGGTGGAATCACCATGTTTCTCAATGTGTTCTTTGGCTATGGAGACAAAATCATTTTGCATAAAAAGTATTTGCATACAAATGTTTTGTAGTACATGATAGTCATATAAAGAATATCCTGGGGGGTGAGTATTTCATTTAAAAATATTGCTGTATAGAAACACCCTTTCGTCACTGAACCACTTACCAAAATTGCTACCATGTTCCAGCCTTGCCTTTAGGAAGGGAGGACGTTCAGACCAGCCCGTTGTTCACGGTGGCTGCCAGCTCTTTGTGTAGGTGTTGGATGAGTGGCTGTTGGAGAGCTCAAGTCTCAGAAGGAGGCAGCCAGCATCTTTTTATGAAGCGTTCTCTGCATAAGTGAGGTCCAGTCGTAGGTGCTAGGAGACCTGGGCAAAGACCCCAGTCTGGGAAAGGGCGACTGGTGGTGGACTTCCTGGAGCGGAGGCCCAACAATAGGGCCCGGCCAGAAAGGCTGCCCGTGGGTGGTGGTGTGTAGGGGCCCAGCTGGAAAGGGCCTGGCCAGAAAGGCTGCCCATGGGTGGTGGTGTGTAGGGGCCCAGCTGGAAAGGGCCTGGCCAGAAAGGCTGCCCGTGGGTGGTGGCGTGTAGGGGCCAGTGGGAGGGCCCGGCCAGAAAAGCTGCCCATGGCCGGTGGTGTGGGAGCCGAGATGCCAGGTGGGGGGTGTGCTGGGAAGCTTCACATTTGTGAATGGCAGCGTTGACCCTTCTTCACTGTGGTTGTGACTGGCAGGAGATACGCAGCAGCTACAGGGACCCGGCCCAGCTGCAGATTGGGTTTATTTCTATCTGCTTTTGATTCACCTGCCCCCAGAGTTCTAGGCAATGCCTTACCCAGAATTTGGGTTTTAACATCCATAGATTTCTAGTTTTTCTCCTTGAGGTAGTTTTAGAGGGAAAGTGATATTGGGAGCAGACATAGGAGGCAAAACCAGTGGGTGGCCAAGGAGCCAGAGCTGTAGCCATGAATGCTTTCAGGGAAGGAAAAGAAAAGCAGTCAGGCCTCAGAGCCGTGGCTCTGTGTTGTTTGAGAAGGAAGCTGGAGAAGCTGCAGGAACAAAGAGTGAGGCCAGAAGCACTTGGCTGAGGAGCCACTCTGCCTCCTGTACGTTCTGCCCGGAGACCAGCAGATTTCTGAGTCTCTGGGATGGTGGAAGGAGAGGTCCTGTAACTTTCCTGTAGGCGTTGGAGCCTCGGTAGACATTCACAGGGCAACATTTGCTGCTGTGATCTAAGGCTTGTTTAGTGTATGTACATTCATACACATGTACGGATTGCTTACCGCCCTTATTTTATCAGATCTAAAGATATAAAGGCTCTCAGATCATGGTTCTACAATCTTTCTTCCCATAAGACTTTGAACTGCGAATTCTGGATTCTTCTCCTAAGGGAGTATACATGAACCTCGCCCAGAGGACAGAAGGGATGCTGTGTATTGATTTGCATTTGATGTTATTTCGTAACACAGATATTTAAGCAATGAAAAATGATTCCAGGCAACTATAACTAGATTTTGATTTAGCTTCTATTGAAAGGTGCATTGATTTTGGTTCATCTTTTTTTTAGGCCTGATGCCTGGAGGGAGGGTCAAGCTGGTACATAGTGCTCTGATCCAGTTGGGTGACAGGTAAGATGTGAGGGAAAACACTTCACTATTTCACAAAGACCTAGAAGGAAAATAACACTGGGGAATTGCATATATGGTAAATGGCGAGCTTTTGCGATGAAGACGTCCATTTTCTCACATTGTTTTTTTTACTGTTTTATTAGTCTATTATTTTTATTTTTCTATTTGTTTGAGATGGAGTTTTGCTCTTGTTGCCCTGGCTGGAGTGCAGTGGTGCAATCTCGGCTCACTGCAACCTCTGCCTCCCTGGTTCAAGCGATTCTCCTGCCTCAGCCTCCTGAGTAGCTGGGATTACAGGTGCCTGCCACCATGCCTGGCTAATTTTTGTATTTTTAGTAGAGACGGGGTTTCATCATACTGATCAGGCTGGTCTCAAACTCCTGACCTCAGGTGATCGACGCGCCTCAGCCTCCCAAAGTGCTGGAATTACAGGTGTGAGCCACCATACCTGGCCTTGTTAGTCTGTTATTAATGAGTGAATGTAATAGATGCAGCTTCCAGGTGTAGAGCTAACATTTTGTCTTCAAGTAGAGGTTATTTTCTGTCTTTTAAATTGGTCCTATTTAACTATTCTTCAGTTTTCATGCCGCCCCAAACTTAAAAGTTTCAGGAACCGGAAACATTGATAAAAAGTTTTATTCAGAGATTTAGATTTCTGCTTTTACTCACATAACTTAATATGACATAAAAATTCTTCACAAATGTATAAATATTGTTTGTGGTATTTATATGTTTTATGTTAATTTATTTCTTAAAGTATCTCTTCTTATCGTTTACTGCACTCAGGGGTCAACTATCAACATGTGAATTACCCTTGAAAAATTTTTGGGCCTGGTTCTTCCTAATCAGAAAACCTGTGGGTTGTGTTAATGAATTCATGCATGCTTGGAGACTTTAAATCAACTACAGTTGTAATTAGTAATTACAACTAATTATGAAAGAGAGTTATATTTTAAAAAGTCATTTACTGTATTGCAGAGCCAAACGTACATGGTTCCTGAGCGAGCCCCTGACCCCTGCAGCCTCTGCAGTTCCCCTGTTGAGTTTCTTTACAACTTTTTATCTCTGCTAGGGTCCTTACCGCTTTATACTGTGCGTTGTATTTATCTTTAATTATCAGCTTCTCCTGTACTTAACTGCACACACACTCTTTGAAGGAAAGTGTGTAATGTGTCCGACGTTTGGGTTTTTTCATACCCAAAAACTCTTAGCAGTGTCTTCCTGAGATCCACGCATAATAAATGTTCCCTCAGACTCTGCTCAACCAACCATATTGAGCTTATTCTATGTGC
Organism: Theropithecus gelada; assembly: GCF_003255815.1. Lineage (NCBI taxonomy): Eukaryota > Metazoa > Chordata > Mammalia > Primates > Cercopithecidae > Theropithecus > Theropithecus gelada. The sequence goes on from NC_037670.1 coordinate 182,853,617, forward strand.
CAGGCTTTGTAGCACTAGTGGGGAGCATCTTCCCTCAAGGTGCTCCGAGAAGGAGGCAGACGAGTAAACGTTATGTGATTGCAGCAGGGGCTCCCTGCTTTCCCAGGAAGAAGGCTCAGCAGTGGAGTTCAGAGTGGGGATACTTCTCAGGGAGTTCCTTGGGCTCACTGCCTGGGAAAGGGTGGGGAGGAGGCAGAATGGGGCTGAGAGGAGGAGCTGAGCTGTGAGGCAGGCCCCACAGCCGACTCCCCAGGACCCGGGAGTTCTGAGCTGGAATGGCCTCCCAGAATCATGTGGCCGGGCCTTTATACCCCATATCCCGTCCGTCACTGAGCATGAGTGTGCCCGGGAGGTCATTGCCTGCGGGGAAGCAGGTCCCGTGGCTCTGCCTGCACCACCCCTGCAGCTGGGCCCCGTCCACCAGGGTCATCGTGCAGAGGGCGAAGTGTGGTGTCAGGATGTGCACAGGGCTTGTGGGAGCTCAAAGGATGGAGGCAGCTTGGGGGATGGAGTGCAATGGGGACATCTTAAGGAGGCAAAGACTGAGATGGAGTTAGATGGTCAGAGGGAGCAGCACCTGGGGGTGCCCAGAGGCACATTCGGAGCTGTCAGTGGGTCTGATGTTGAGGGAGACAGGTGAGGCAGGCCCTAACGAGTCTGTCTGCTGTGCTAAAGGGTGTGGACATTAGTGTAAAGGTGGTCACGAGCCATTGCAGGATGTTGAGCCGAGGAGTAGTGCATCTTGTCTGTGATGTAGATGGGTCAGTGTGGTAGCAGTGTAAGTTGGGAACAGAGGAAGGGAGGCTGGAGTCAGGGAGAGACGTTAGGTGGCTTCTGGAGTGACTGACGTGAACTACCAGGATCTGAACAAAGGCAGCATCACAGGTATAGAGGCTAAAGGGGTAGAACTTTAAAAACCCAGCAGCTCATCGATTATAGGAGTGGTGGGAGGGAGGAGCCTAGGTTGGCCTCTGGCTCCACCAGCATGTCTGGTTGGTGACTGGGCACCATTTGCTAGGTGAGAATAAGAGTGGGGAGGGATGGGAGCAGCCCAGTGTGGTCCAGTGAGGACAGGCTGAGCTTGTGGTGCCCGTGGAGATGCCCAGGAACCAGGGGCCTCCATAGCAGAAACCCCAGATGGAGGTAAGGATTTGAGAGTCATCAACTAAGGGGTGACATTTGCAGTCCTGAATGTGGACAGAAAGAGAACATTGGAAAGGAGGCTGATAGCACAGCCACATGCTGACTTTGATGATGTGGGTGTGGCAGATGGAGCAATTGTGGGCATCTCTCTGTTACAAATACATAGGCCATATAAAGGAAAAAATAAAACTAAGTATAGTTTTTAAAAGGAAAGGAAAATCTCTAAATGCCATAAACAGGAGAGAGCTTAAAGTTAGTGTCATAAGCTTTTGAGCTGCTGTGTGATTGCTTGGAGGCTGGATGTGAAGCCCAGGCTATCTCAGACCTTCTGAGCTGTCTCTGGGGCTTGAGCCCATGCAGAAACAGGTGATGCATTGGGTTTGCCTGAGGCAAGGAGGTAGAACTGAGACCCCTGCACAGGACTTTCAAACTCACTGCTCCTGCAGTGATAGGGAAATTCAGAAAGCCTCACCACAGCCAAGAGAAGACAGAGGAGCTTGGAAGAGCTTGAGGTCCTAAGCTGAGTGTATGTATGGCAACCTACAAGCTGAGATGTTAACATCATAGTTCTAGACCAGTGGCCTCAGTGGGTTCATAGTTAAAGTAGACACAAAACCTCCTGGTGGGTAAAGATAGTTTGCAAGTGGGGGCTCACAGGATTCTCATGAGAAGCAGTCTGCTGCAGATGAGTTCACAACTACAAGCATGAAGAAACAGTGTACCTTGGTGCAAAAAGTAGGAGTCACACACTTAAGAACTTGAGACAGTTGTACAATCTAAAAGACATTTCTAGAAATGAAACTGTTATCTCTGAAATTTACAACCAAGTGAATGGTTACATAGCCGATTAGATATAGCTGAAGAAAGAATTAGTGAACAGAAGGATAAATCTGAAAAAACTATCAAGAGTGTAGTAGCAGAAAAAAATGGAAACAAAGAGTGGCTAAACCAGAGGAATGTGACATGGCCTGTTATACATCGAATGATGTATTGTAGTGCAAATCAGTGCTGATACCATCTTATTTTTAAAGTTTGAAAACAATCCATCTGTTCGTCTTTGTTACTTTATTTTTTCAGTCTTTCCCATAAAGATAATGAATTTTGGGGGACTACACAAACACTGAATGTTAAATTTCTGCCTTCAGACCCTAATCACTTCATTGTTGGCACAGACATGGTGAGTAGTATTTTAAATTTAATTCTATTACTCATTTTCCTTCTTTTCCTGAGTTACCTGATAAATATCTTGATTTAGGATTAACTTACTCTTTGCTTTTATAAAGTTTAAATTGTTTGAGGAACAGTAACTGTATCCAATCTCGTATCTAATGCACTTCTTAGTCACTCTTGGGTTTCTTTTTCACAGGGTCTCATAAGCCATGGCACAAGACAAGATTTGAGAGTGGCTCCCAAACTATTCAAACCTCAGCAACGTGGTATAAGGCCAGTAAAAGTTAATGTCATTGATTTTTCACCATTTGGAGAACCAATATTTTTGGTAAGAAAGTTTGTTTTTTAAAGCACCAATTCTTCTTTTTTTCTTCTTTTGAGACAGGGTCTTGCTCTGTCATCTATGCTGGAGTGCAGTGGTGTGATCGTAGCTCACTGCAGCCTTGAACTCCTGGGCCCAAGTGACCCTGCCACCTCAGCCTCCCAAGTAGCTGGGACCACAGGTGCATGCCACTACACCTGGCTAATTAAAAAATACATATTTTTTTGTAGAGACGCCTAGGCTTACCAATTCTTTTTAATGATACTCTGCCTATTTGGGCAGCGTAACACTTGCAGTTGATCCACTGGAAAATTTAAAAAGTTGATCATTTACTAGACCACTAATTGATCATTTATGGGGTGTCAGTGGTTTAGAAAGGAGAAACATGAAATTAATAACAAAGTTTAAAAACAAAACCTATGTAGAAATTAAACTCTCAAGTAATATTTGGTTCAATTACAAGTTAGTTAGAATTTAACAGAAGAATATCAAATACCAAAACCTATGCTACAGCCAAAAGTGTGAAGAAATTCTTAGTGTGAGAATTTTTGCCTGTGTTCTTTTACTGTTTAACACAATAGAAATAAATTGTTCAGAGTCTTTAACCTGAAAGTCCAGGGATGGCCATCAGGAGGGCAGCAATCCCCGCGCTGCACTCATGCTGCAGGAAATGTGTGTGCGGGTGTGAGCTGCTCACTCTCTTTCCTTCCAGGGCCTGGTGTCTGCCCAGCTCACCCTAGTCACAATTGTCCTGTAGACTCCAAGGTCAGTTTATGGGTTGGTTGGGGTAAGATAGGACAGAAGGCAAAATATTAAACAACTTTATACATGATTAAATGTGATAGTTAAGAGTTATACAATAGTCAAGGCATTAAATTATAGCTCAGATATCTCCTTCTCTCACTAGTATTTACAAATTTCCCTGTACTTCAGATTGAGGGGAAAGGTTGTTACTTATTCACACTATTCTTATAGTACTTAAAACATTATAAATTATGTTTATATGTCAGTCACATAAACTGTAAGGTTGTTGAGGGTGGAGATGGTATTTCATGTATCTTTGTATTTTCAAAGACAGCATTTAGCTGCTGAGTAACATCCCCCTGTGGCTGTTGAGAGCCTAGAATGTGGCCAGGCAAGGCTGGGATGTGCTGGAGGTGTGAAATACACATCAAATTTTGAAGAATTAGTGTGAATAAAAGAATGTAAAGTGTCTCATTAGGCCAGGCATGGTGGCTCACGCCTGCAATCCCAGCACTTTGGGAGGCTGAGGCAGGCGGATCACCTGAGGTTGGGAGTTCGAGACCAGCCTGACCAACATGGAGAAGCCCCATCTCTACTAAAAATACAAAGTTATCTGGGCACGGTGGCTCACGCCTGTAATCCCAGCACTTTGGGCGTCCCAGGCAGGTGGATCACCTGAGGTAGGGGTTCAAAACCATCCTGGCCAACATGGCAAAACCCCGTCTCTACTAAAAATACAAAATTAGCCCAGCATGGTGGCACATGCCTGTAATCCTAGCTACTCGGGAGGCTGAGGCAGAAGAATCACTTTAACCCAGGAGGCAGAGGTTGTGGTGAGCCGAGCTAGTGCCATTGCACTCCAGCCTGGGCAACAAAAGCGAAACTCCATCTAAAAACAAAAACAAAAAAGTCTCATTAACAATTTTGTTGTTGGCGACTTCCAGTGTAGAGCTCTTGAGCTTTTTATGACTTCTCTTCCCACACAAAACTAAAACCAAATACATAGCACCAAGATCTTCACCAGTAAGAACTTAGAGCTCAAGTGTGAAGACAACACAGTTCCTGGGGCCACAGAGAGTAGAAAAGCTCCAAGCAAATGGGAGGAGAACTCGGCTTCCATATCCACAATGTCCCTTCCCCCTTATTTGGCCTGGCACCAAGTGTGTGGAAAATCTCCCCTTAACTCATGGTTTCTATCTGGAGAAAGTAAAAGTGAGGTGGACAACCAGTTTCTCTACTTTCTTGGGTGCCCTGTCCCTGCCTTGGCCCATGGAGAGCATCCCGAGTGCCCGAAGGGAGAAATACCCCTGAGGCCACCCAGAAACAAAGCTGGGAGGTGGGACTACTGTCCCCAGCCCTGGAAACTCTGCACCTCAGCCACAGGAGGCACTCAGTCAGACTGGCCACTCACAATACCATGCTCCAGAAGGTTTGTTCCACAGGTCTTCTGAACACGAACCCTGACACTGTCAGGACAAACCATTTGAGGCTTCCCTCATTTGGGACAGGCCTCCCTCAATCACTAAATACTGCTAAGGTGAACCTCGTCTTAAGGTGACACCTATAGCTGAAAAGGAGGCAGCAACCTAGCAGTGAAGGTTTGCTAAGTAAATATATTCAATAAAAACCAAAACAAACTGGACAGAGAAAACTGGAATAAATTACTAATCCTGCAGTGCAAAGACACAGACATACACCCACAAGAAACAGCAGCAAACAGGGAACCATGACCTCCCCAAAAGGACAAAGCAAAAATCCAGTGACTGACCTAATGAGGCAGTGATTTGTGAGCTCTCTAAGAATTCAGAAGAGCAATTTTAAGGAAACTCTGTGATCTCCGAGACAACACAGAAAAGCAAATCAGAAATTTATCAGAGAAATTTAACAAAGAGATTGAAATAATTTAAAAATCAAACAAATCTTGGAACTGAGAAACATATTTGCTGAACTGAAGAAATTCATTATAGGCTCTCAGCAGCAGAGTAGATTAAGTAGAGGAATGAATTGGTGAGCTCAAAACAGGCTATTTGAAAATACACAATCAAGGCTGGGTGCAGTGACCCATGCCTGTAATCCCAGCATTTGGGAGGCCAAGGAAGGAGGATCTCTTGAGCCAGCCTGAGCAACATAGGGAGACCCTATCTCTATAAGAAAATTTAAAAATTTGCCAAGAATGGTGGCATGTGGAGGCAAATGGAGGCTGAGGCAGTAGGATCACTTGAGCCTGGAAGGCCAAGGCTGCAGTGAGCCCTCATTGTGCCATTGCTCTCCAGCCTGGGTAACAGAGCGAATGCTGTTTCTAAAAGGAAAAAAGAAAGGAAATATACAGTCAGAGGAGAAAAAAAGAACAAAAAGGAATGAAGACTACCTACAAGACAGAGAAAATAACCACAAAAGACCAAATCCAAGAATTATTGGTATTCAATAGGGAGCTAACAAGGGTTAGAAAATGTATTCCAAGAAATGATAACAAAAAACTTTCCAAAACTTCATCGGGAGGTCAATATCTAGGTATAGGAAGGTCAGCGAACATCAAACAGATTCAACCCAAATAAGATTACCACAAGGTATTTAATAATCAAACAAAAGTCAAGGAGAAAGAGAAGATCCTAAAAGCAGTGAGAGATAAGAAGCAAATAACATATAAAGGAGTTCCGGTTCATCTGGCAACAGACATCTCAGTGGAAACCATACAGGCCAGGAGGGAGGAGAGTGACATTTTCAAAGTGCTAAATGAAAAACACTGCTATCCAAGAATACTGTATCCAGCAAAACTGTCATTCAAATATGAGGGAAGGTTAAAGTCTTTCCCAGATACACAAAAGCTGAGAGAATTCACAATCCTCAGACCCATCTTGCAAGAAATGCTAAAGGGAGGCTGGGCATGGTGGCTCATGCCTGTAATCACAGCACTTTGAAGGTCAAAGTGGGTGGATCACTTGAGGTCAGGAGTTTGAGACCAGCCTGGCCAACTTGATGAAATATGTCTCTATTAAAAATACAAAAATTAGCCAGATGTGATGGCAGGCTCCTGTAATCCCAGCTACTCAGGAAGCTAAGGCAGGAGAATTGTTTGAACATGGGAGGCAGAGGTTGCAGTGAGCTGAGATTGTGCCACTGCACTCCAGTCTGGGCGATAAAGTGAAACTCTGTCTCAAAAAAAAAAAAAAAAAAAAAAAATGCTAAAGGGAGTTCTTCAACCTGAAAGAAAAAAAAAAAAATACTAACATGCAAAAAAACAAAAAACTTATCAAGGTATAAAACCCATTCATATAATTAAATACATGGACAAACCCAGACTAGTGTAATACTGTATTTGTACAATATGCTCATAGCTCTAGTATGAAGCCCAAAAGACCTATTAAAAAGAATAATAGCTATAGCAACTTCTTAAGATACAAATAATTTAAAAACATATAAATCGAGACAGCTGAAAGTCAAAATGTGAGAGGGTTAGAGTTAAAGTGTAGAATTTTTTGCTTGGTGTTTCCTTTGTTTTTATTTCTTTATTTGTATTCTAAGATAAGTTGTTATCTCTTTAAAATAACTTGTTTTAGGGCTGGATGCGTGGGCTTATGCCTATAATCCCAGCACTTTGGGAGACTGAGGTGGGAAGATTGCTTGAGTCTGGGAGTTTGAGACCAGCTTGGGCAACATAATGAGACCTCATCTCTGCAAAAAAACCCAAACACACACACACAAAAAACAATCAGCTGGGTATAATGGTGCCCGTGCCCACCTGTAGTCCCAGCTAGCTACTTGGGAGGCCGACGAGGGAAGGTTGATTGAGCCTGGGAGGTCAAAGCTGCAGTGAGCTGTGATCTTGCCACTGCACTTCAGTCTAGGTCACAGAATGAGATCCCATCTCAATAATTAAGTAAATAAGCACAATACAAAAACCTGTAATAGCTTCATTCAAAACAAAAAGCAACAAATTAGAACATACTAGCAGAAAGAAGGAAGACAGGCAGAAAGGAACAAAGGAAGAGAGGAGTCTTAAGCAGAAATCAAGCAACAAAATGGCCGTAGAATGTTCTCACTTAGCCATGATATCACTGAATGTAAATGGTCTCAATTCTCCAATTAAAAGGCATAGAATGGCTGAATGGATAAAGAAACAAGACCCAACTATATGCTGCCTTCAAGAAACTCACTTCACCTATAAAGACACACTCATACTAAAAGTGAAAGGGTGGAAAAAGATATTCCATACAACTAGAAACCAAAGAAGAGCAAGAGTGGCTGTACTCATATCAAATAAATTAGACTACAAATCAAAGACTGTAAAAAATGATAAAGAGGGGTCTATATATAATGATAATGGGTCAGTTTACTATATAATGATATAGGGGTCAATTCAGCAAGAGGATATAACAGTTACAAGTATCTATGTACCCAATACCAGAGCTCCCAAATATAGAAAGCAAAGATTAATAGATCTAAAACAGAAATAGACTGTAATGCAATAATAGTAGGGTACTTCAGCACCCCACTCTCAGTAATGGACAGATTACCCAGACAGAAAATCAACAAAGAAACATCAGAGTTAAACTACACACTAGACCAGTGGTCCCCAACCTTTTTGGCACCAGGGACTGGTTTTTGTGGAAGACAATTTTTCCCCGAACCAGGGGTTTGGGGGACGGTTTCAGGATGAAACTATTCCACCTCAGATCATCAGGCATTAGATTCTCATAAGGAGACTGCAGCCTATATCCCTAACATACACAGTTCACAATAGGATTCATGCTCCTGTGAGAATCTAGTGCTGCCACTGATCTGACAGCAGGTGGAGCTCAGGTGGTAATGCTCACTCGCCTGCTCCTCACCTCTTGCTGTGCGACTTGGTTCGTAACAGGCCGTGGTCTGGTACTGGTCCATGGCCTGGAGGTTGGGGACCCCTGCACTAGACCAAATAGGCCTAACATTTACAGAATATTCCTCTGAACTGCTGCAGAATACGCATTGTTTACACTAGCACATGAGACATCATCCAGAATACCCCATATCTTAGGCCCCAAACAAGTCCATACAAATTCAGAAGAATAGAAATCATATTGAGTATCTTTTATGATTACCATGGAATAAAACTAGAGATCAATAACAGGAGGAACCTTGGAAAATACACAAACACATGGAAATTAAACATCTTCCTGAATGTCCAGTGGGTCAATTAAGAAATTAAGAAGGAAATTTAAAAATTTATTGAAACAAATGAAAATGGGAATGCAACATATCAAAATCTATGGGATATGGCAGAAGCAGTACTAAGAGAGAAGTTTATAGTAATAAATGCCTACATCCAAAAAAGTAGAAAGACTTCAAATAAACAATGTAACAATGCATCTCAAGGAAGGAGAAAAGCAAGAACAAACCAAACTCAAAATTAGTGGAAGGAAATAAATAGTAAAGTTCAGAGCAGAAATAAATTGAGACAAAGAAATTACAGAAAATCAATGAAGTGAAAAGTTGGGTTTTGAAAGATAAGCAAAATCAACAAATTTTAGCTAGAATAACTAAGAAAAAAGAGGAAAAACCCAAATAAAATCAGAAACTGAAAAGGAGTTACAACAACTGAACCCTCAGAAATACAGATAATCATTAGAGACTATTATGAACATCTGTAAGCCAACAAATTCGAAAACCTAGAAGAAATGGATAAATTCTTGGACACATGCAACCTACCAACATTGAACCATGAAGAAATAGAAAACTTCAGTAAATCAATACTGATTAATTAGATTGAAGCTGTAATAAAAAGTCTTCCATCAAGAAAAGCCCAGGACCTGATGGCCTCATTGCTGAATCCTACCAAACAATTAAAGAACTAATACCAATACTTCTCAAACTATCAAAAAAAATTGGAAACATTCTATAAGGCCAGCATTAACCTGATGCCAAAACCAGACAAGGACACAACAGAAAATGAAAACTACAGGCCAATATCCCTGATGAGCATAGATGCAAAAATCCTCAACAAAATACTAGCAAACCAAATGCCACAAGATGTTAAAAAGATCCATTCACCATGATCAAATGGGATTCATCCCAGGGATGCAAGGATGGTTCCAAATATGCAAATGAATAAATATGAGACATCACATTAACAAAATCAAAACCAAAAAGGATATCATCATTTCAGTAGATGCTGAAAAAGCATTTGATAACAGTCAGCATCCCTTTATGATAAAAGCCCTCATCAAAATAGACATAGAAGGAACATACCACAAAATATTAATAATAAAGGCTGTTTAAGACAAACCTATGGCTAACATCTTACTGAGTGGAAAAGAATTGTAAGCCTTTCCTCTAAAGGCTGGAACAGGACAACGGTGCCCACTTTTACCACTCATTCAATTAAGTACTGGAAGTCCTGGCCAGAGCAGTTAGGCAAGAGAAGGAAATAAAAAGCATCCAGACTGGAAGAAGTCAGATTAGCCTTGTTTGCAGACAGCATGACCTTTTCCTAGAAAAACCTACACTCCACCAAAACAAACAAACAAACAAACAAAAAAAACTGTTAGAACTGATACATAAATTCAGTAAAGTTGCAGGATACAAAATCAATATACAAAGATAAGTAGCATGTATATATGCCAACAGCAAACAATCTGAAAAAGAAATCAAGAAAGCAGTCTTCTTTACAGTAGCAACAAAACTGTAAAATACCTAGGAATCAATCTAACCAAAGATGTAAAAGATCTATACAAGGAAAACTGGAACTCTGATGAAAGAAATAGAAGAGGACACAAAAAATGGGAAGACATTGCATGCTCATGGATTGGCAGAATTCATATTATTAAAGTGACAGTGCTGCCCAAAGCAATTTACAGAGTCAATGCAATCCTTATCAAAATACCAATGAAATTCTTCACAAAAATAGAAAAAAAAGCTCTAATATGTATATGGAATCAATAAAGATCCTGAATAGCCAAAGCAATCCTCAGCAAAAAGAACAAAGCTGGAGGCAAAAGTAGACAGTTGAGATTACATCTTGCTAAAAGGCTTCTGAAGAGCAAAGGAAACAAAAATATTTGCAAATTATTTATCTGACATGGGATTCATAACCAGAATATATAAGAAGCTCAAATAACTCAATAGCAAAAAATAAATAATCCAATTTTAAAATGAGCAAAGGATCTGAACAGACATGTCTCAAAAGAAGACATACACATGGTCAACAGAAATATGAATAAATGCTCCACATCACTAATCACAGGAGTGCAAGTCAAAGCCACAACATGACATCACCTCACTGCAGTTAAACTGGCTCATATCAAAAAGACAGGGAGCCCTCATACACTGCTGCTGGGAATGTAAATTAGTACAGCCATTACGAAAACAGTATGGAGGTTCCTCAAAAAACTAAAAATAGAACCATCGTATTATGCGGGAATTCCACTACTGGGTATATCCACAAGATTGAAAATAAATGCATCAAAGAGATATCTGCACTCTTACATTTAGTGTGGCACTATTCACAATAGCCAAGATATGGTGTCAACCTAAGTGCCCATCAGTGGATGAATGGATAAGGAAAACGTGGTATATACACAATGGAATATTACTCAGGTGTAAAAAAGAATGAAGCCCTGTCATTTGCAGCAGTGCGGATGGAGCTAGAAGCCATTATGTGAAATTAAGTAAGGCACAAAAAGACACATACCACATGTTCTCACTCATATATAGCAGCCGAAACAGTGAATCTCATGAAGACAGAGTGTGGCATGGTGGCTACCAGAAGTCAGGAAAGCAGGGAGCTAGTGTGGATGAAAAGAAAACTAAGTATATAAATGTATTTATTACCCCAGAACTGTGCACTTAAAATTATAAAGATGGTAAATTACTGATGTATATTTTTATCTCAATAAAAAACAATAATTTTGTTGTTGATTGCATTTTGAAGTAACATTTTACCTTTTTTGTTTTTTAAATTTTTAGAGACAGGGTCTTGCTCTGTTGCCCAGGTTGGAAGTGCAGTGACATGATCATAGCTCACTACAGCCTCAATCTCCCAGGCTTAAGCAGTCCTACCACCCTCCCGCCTTAGCCTTCTGAGTAGCTGGGACTACAAGTGCATGCCACCATGCCCAGCATTTTTTTTGTTTTTTGTTTGTTTGTTTGTTTGTTTTTTACTTTTTAATGTGGCTGCTGGATTTTTCTTTCTTTCTTTCTTTTTTTTTTTTTTTACTTTTGAGACAGGGTCTTCCTCTGTCACCCAAGCAGTGGCACAATCTCAGCTCACTACAACCTCTGCCTCCCGGGTTCAAGTGATTCTCCTGCCTTAGCCTCCTGAGTAGCTGGGATTACAGGTGCACCCCACCATACCTGGCTAATGAGAATTTTAAATTACATATGTGGTTCCTATTTGTGGTTCCCATTATATTTCTATTGGATAGTAATCTATATGGTCCAGACCCTGCCTCTGTGACTAAAGCGTACACATTATCAGTAAATCTTATGTTTTGTGAAGATGCATGAAAGAACGATGTTTCCAAAGGACTCGTGTATCCTGGTGTTCCTGAGTCCGGAGGCGTAGGAGCCTCCAGAGGTGTCTGGGCCGGCCTCTGGAAGGTTCTGCCCTGGCCTGTTTCTATACCCTCCCAAGAGGACCTCCACCCACACACCGGAGGCACTGGGTCGCCTGCATGCATCTCAGCTTTCTGAAAAAAATAGAACCTCTGCTTTGTGAAAGTCTTATCTGCCCACGTGGAACAAATCATTTCATGTGGTTATTGGATAGATTTTTTTTTTTTTTTGAGATGGAGTCTTGCTCTGTTGCCCAGGCTGGAGTGCAGTGGTGCAATCTCGGCTCACTGCAACCTCCGACTCCCTGGTTCAAGCGATTCTCCTGCTTCAGCCTCCCAAGTAGCTGGGATTACAGGTGTGAGCCATTATGCCCAGCTAGTTTTTGTATTTTCAGTAGAGACGGGGTTTCACCACTTTGGTCAGGCAAATCTTGAACTCCTGACATTGTGGTCCACCCCCCTCGGCCTCCCAAAGTGCTGGAATTACAGGCGTGAGCCACTGCACCCAGCCTGAATGGACTTTTTTTAAAAAAGCTTTTATTCTGACACAATTTCAGGCTTACAGAGAAGTTACACGAGCAGTTCAAAGGCTTCCTGCGCACCCTCTGCAGCACCACGCGGGCTTCCTTCTCTCTGGGTGTTCGCGTGTTTTCACTGTCTGAGGGGAAGTTGCAGACATGACACTCCATCCCTAAACAGTTCAGCGTGCGTTTCCTAAAAGCAAGAACATCCCCACATAGCTGTTGTAGTCACGGTCACCAGGGAGTTCACACTGGTACAAAGCTGCTATCGAATCTGTAGATGGAAGGAGATGGCATGGATTGTCTGATAATGTCCTTTGTAAGAAAAACCATGTCCCAGTTCATGTGTCTCATTCAGTGGTTTGTCTCTTTAAACTCCCTTGATCTGGATGTCAAAGACTGAATTCCTCCGTCTTTCATGACCTTGACATTTTTGAAGGGCACAGGCCAGTTACTTTGTAGAATGTTCTTGAGCCTGAGCTTGTCTGAGGTTTCGGTCCGTCACAGACGCAGCTTTTTCGTGCTTGGCTGGAGGAGCTCAGGGTGATGTGTGTCCTTGGGAGACCCATGACGTCAGTTTGTACCATCCCACATAACACTAATTCTGACCGTGTGGAACTACCGTGTGGTCCCACTGATGAAGTGTCTCACGGGGAGATACCCTGACACTTTGTAAACGTCTCAAAACTCCTTAGATTTTCACCACCAGTTCCGGCATCCATGGATGAATCTCGTCTGAGTTGATTATTAGGATGATTGGCAAGTAGTGATTTTCCAGCCCACCGTTAATTTTACATGTACTAGTTGGCTTTCTACTGTTGGGGAAGACTTTTCCTTTCTCTGTATATGGATGTATGTGTCTATTTATTACATGTTGTGGACACGTTGCTTTTTACTTTATTCAGTAGGTCATAATCATTTACTAGCAGTATTTATTTTGCTGCTCAAATTTTCTGGGTTAGGTTGGTGGCTGTCCTTCGAGCTGCCTCTTTATCCTTTTGATGTCATCCTGTGAGCCCTGAACCAGCCACTTCTCCTCAGAGTTCTGGCTCTTATGAGTGGAGGAAATATCTAGAAGCCAAGATCCGGGCAGTAAGAAGTGTTTGACATACTTGTGGGCCTGCTCAGAGACAGAGCACACGGAATACCTGCTTTTATCTGTAAACCACATAGACAGGCATCACACACTGTGAGTTTGCACCCTCGTCTCCAACTCCAGGCTAACAAACGGTCCCCCCAGCCTCCCTCCTCCACGGCGGTGCCTGCTTCTCAGACAGTGTGTTATTAGGATGATTGATCTGGTCAATCAATAAAGTGCTTCCTGCACTTTATCTGTTCACATGCTCACTCTCGGAATACACAGAGCTCTTCGTGCCTGGGGAGATGAAGGCCACTGAGCAGCCCGTGTTCCGGGCTCTGCTTGGGCTTCGGGTATAAAGCGCGCCATTTCCTGGGGTGTTCAGAAATTGTGTGGCCTGGTTCCTGCCCCTCCTTTCTATGTGGTTGTTATTCATTTGGAATGTAGGTTTTTAAATTTGTTTATATTTCATTTTAGAATTTTACTCCCATTCTTGATTTTTTCTTTTTTTTTTTGAAAATGGGAAAGATAAAATATATTTAGTAAAAAGAAAGTAATCTTTTCTTTAAAAGCTAAAAATTTGGTCTTTTATTAAACCAGTTGTTTAATTTTATGAAAACTTCAATCCAAGGGAAGTATATAATCATATTATTGACACAAATGTATGTAGTTTTGTAAAAGGTGCCATATTTTCATGGAGCTAATGTTAATGGCCCATGCTTGAATCACTGATACTCAACTTTGTTAAAAATAAATACGTGTTTATATATCCACTGAGTCTGTTGATTATTGGCCATTTTGGAAGAGAAACAAAGCGTGTCAGAGTCAGGTTAGTGCTCACCTTTGTAATTTTTGAGGAGAGATTCAATATAATAATTTTATGTTTGGAAAACAACAAATTAATGTTTTTGCAGTACAAACTAAAGAAAACCAATCCTCTGAAAAATTTCTCTGGCTGCTGAGATCAAGTTAAGAAAAAAGCAAAAAAGAGGCTTGGCATGATGGCTCACACCTGTACTCCCAGCACTTTGGGAGGCCAATGTAGGAGGATCACTTGAGGCCAGGAGTTCGAGACCAACTTGGGCAACATAGTGAAACCTCATCTCTACGAACGATATAGAAGCCAGGTGTAGTGATGCATGCATGTAGTCTCAGCTACTCAGGAGGCCAAGGCAGGAGGATTGATTGAGCCCAGGAGGTCGAGGCTGCCGTGAGCTATGACTGTGCCACTGCACTTCAGGCTGGGTGACAGAGCGAGACCTGTCTCAAAAAAAGAAAGGAAAAGACCATGCTCAGCAGTGTTCATCCTTCCTGGTCACAGGCTGGCTGTTCAGACGGAAGCATCAGGCTGCACCAGCTGAGCTCCGCGTTTCCGCTCCTGCAGTGGGACAGCAGCACGGACAGCCATGCAGTCACCGGCCTGCAGTGGTCCCCGACCAGGCCTGCCGTGTTCCTGGTGCAGGATGACACATCCAACATCTACATCTGGGACCTCCTCCAGAGCGATCTGGGTCCTGTTGCCAAACACCATCTCTCCCCCAACAGGCAAGTGGGGAAGTTCTGGACCAGCTGTTGGTTGCAGGGGGTGCTTTGGCCACAGGTGCCACTTGTGGTCTGTCTTCTTTGATTTTTGCATGAGGCTGCTACATTTTAAGATGTGGCCATATGTAAATTTAAATAATATGTTTAGTTAAAAATTAAAAAATACTGTTTTTGAGAGCGATGTTGGGTTCACAGAAAGTTGAGTGGAAGGCAGAGATTTTTAGCCCCTATCCCACATCCTGGCCGGAGGTACGTGAGGTGGAACCATGGACCTGCCTCCACACCACACCACTGAGTCCACAGTTTACCTGAGGGTTCACTCTTGGATTGTGCATTTAAATAATATTTTTAAAACCACTTTAAAGTGTGATTATTTTATATTTAGCACAAGGTAGTCTATTGGATTAATAGATTAATTGTGCAGTATTTCCCCATCATTAGTATTCTGTGAGTAAGAAATGATAGTTTGTGAGAGCTTCTTAGTTATGTTTCTTTGCCAGTCTTATGGACTATAAGTTTGTAATGTCTGAACGAGGTACTAGGTGTTCCCCTAGTGTCTAAAGGGGGAAAAGGGGATAGCGCATGGAATTAATGATCCACGTGACTCCACACTAAAGCCATTCCGGCCCAGGCCCCTCAAGGGGCTCCCAGCTCACAGCCAGACCAGCGCAGCCGGGGCGTGCACATCAGTTCACGTGATGTCACTGATGGAATTAAGACAGGTGCGCTCCCGTCGACACCACTGTTAGGTAGTTCTTTGTTGCTTTGTTTGTTTCACAGCAGAAGTGTTCACGAAAACTTTCATCATGAGGCGCTCTCCGTGGGCCCTGCTTGTCTGCTCACCTGTGTTTTTATCTTGAGATTTTACATTTCTTTTTAATAAATCCTCCTACTGTGAGGGTTCATGTTGACCTGGGGAGAGAAATCCCACAGCCCTTTTGTAAAGGAAAGATAAGAGTTTAATAGAATGTTGGGTGTATCCCAGTGAGATCTGAATGAAATTAAGAATTGCATTTATTTAGTTTGATTCCTGGGTTTACTTACATTATTCTGATTATTAAAAAATTACACGAAAATCCAGACTGTAACTTGCAGATAACCACACAACACACCTGCAGTTGATTATTCCAGAAAGTGTGTTCGTGCCTGCATTACAGGATAAACACGTTTACCCGGCACCGACTGTGCCTGGTGCGTGGGGCTCCGCACCCTGAGGTCTCTCGCTCCCTGGTGGAGGCAGACGACGAGCAGAGTTAACGAGGGGCTCCCGAAATGTGCTGGGGAATGTGCTGTGGAGGCAGATGATGAGGAAGAGGTCACGAGCGAGGGTCAGGGCTGAGGGGGCAGGTAGAGACTTAGGAGATGGGATCTGGGGGTGGGCAGCAGGGCCTGGGCAGGGGCGGGTGACACACCCCAAGGTGGGCCGTGCTGCCGTGGCAGGGGACTGGAGGGTCCGAGCGCAGGAGCCCCAGCTCTGTGTGTGACGGGCTCCAAGCCTGGCTCCCAGTGGAGAGTGTGTTTGTTGTCATTGGCAGGTTAGGGACCCCTCCGTTCTGGAGCCACATCTTAAGGGCATCACGGCTTTCCATGAAGGAGAACGTGCTAGGGACCCTGGCTTCAGTCTCCAGCTGAGACCCCAGTGACTGGCTGCCCTGGGGAGCTCCCCTAACCCCTCAGCGGTGCCGGATGCCTGGGTCAACCCTGTCCATCTCTCAGGAAGGAGGTGGCAGCCGGGCCCACATTCCTCTACTTCCCACACAGGAAAAGGCTCTGGAAGGAGGTGGCGTTCTCTCCTCCTGTTGGGCAGCCAGAGGTACCTGACACAGAAAGTGTCCAGTTACTTTTCTCTGGTTAGACAGAGAAACAGAACAAGAAGAAATGGATAGTTTGAAAGGAAGGAGTTTCGATACAAGCAATGATTTAACACTTTTAGAGTGACGTTAGTCTCTGACAAGGACTCACTGTTGCATGGGGTTAAGAAGCAGGTTGGCTGTGGGGAACAGGCAGGGCCCTTGGGGCCAGCACAGGAGGTGGCAGGAGCCTCATGATGGCTCAGCGTTGGGCCCAACTTTCGCTTTTGTCCTCTGTCCTCTTTGCTTGGATTCTGTCTGCCTTAACAAATCTGAAGGACGTTTGAAAGAACTGACGGGTGCTAGTACTGTGTTTATACATCTGTCATAGCTGTGGTTTTAAAGCATCTAGACATAGTTTACCAAGGGACTGTGTTTTATTTGCCCAATGTCAGGGAAGCCTTTGGTGTCCACCGTCCATTACTGATGTTTTCAAGTTTGCAGCTAAACATCACCCCTGCTTTACACACGCAATTGAACAGCAGTATTCAGGTATCCGCTGGTGAAAATCTGAGTGGCTTGTAGTTCCTCATGGTCTGCCCCTTTTGGGGTGTCACGAGGCTTCATTCCCACACTCTGCTGCCCCACGTCCTGGGGAGTGAGCAGGGAGGGGGTGCACTCAGGTAGCTGTCAGATTGGATGTGGTTTTCACCCCTGTAGTGACAAGGGCAGGGACCCCACCCCCATCATCATCAGGCACAGCCGGGATCCTGGCAGGTCCCTGGGCGATGGCATCAAGCTGGATCTCAAAGGACAAGTGGGAGTGAAGCAAAGATAGGCAGGGAGTCTGCCAGAGGCACGGGGAGACGGGTTTCCCCAGCGAGGCCTGGAGCTGCAGGTGCCGGGAGCGTGAGCCGGAGGCCCAGGGCCACAAGGAGAGACTGGGCGTGCTCCCACCAGCCACAGGGCCACGAGGAGAGACTGGGCATGTTCCTACCAGCCACAGGACCACGAGGAGAGACTGGGCGTGTTCCTACCAGCCACAGGGCCACGAGGAGAGACTGGGCGTGTTCCTACCAGCCACAGGACCACGAGGAGAGACTGGGCGTGTTCCTACCAGCCACAGGAGGGGTTTGAGTGGGGCCAGGTGGACAGCACAGGTGTGTCTTTGAGTCTCTGTCAGCCTTGGGAGGGGCTTAGAGCTGGGGCCCGGTCAGGGAGCTTGTGGTCATCAGAGTGAGATGAGGACGGCCTCACTGTGGGGAAGGGGCCCCTGGGAGTGAGACTGGGGAGGCAGGGTGGCCCCAGGTCTCGTGCTCGGGCACTGGGTGGACGATGGAGGTGCTGGTCCCTTGGAGGCCAGGAGTGGAGGGTCCGGGGCTCCTGGGTGAGTCTGGGCTGGAAACGCAGACTTGTGAGCCCTGACACTCAGCTGTGGGTGAGATCCGGGGAGGCCAGAGACCAAGGATGAGGCTCTGATGGGTGGGCCTGCCTGGGCTGCTGGCGCCCCCACCTTCTCCAGGGACCTGCCTGGGGGCTACTGACTCCTGGCCTGAGGAGAGAGCAGGCACCCTGAGAGAGCGCAGCATGTCCTCATCACTTAGCTCTGCGAAGGTCCATCCGGCAGGCCTCTGACATGCAGAAATGCGTTTTCACACATTTATTTCTGGTCTAGCTTTCGTTTTGGCTATTGGTATTTTTAGAATTTCTTACCCGTTTCACTCTTCCCATGGAAGATTGATATTTTGAAGACTCAGACATAACCGAATGTCCCTTTGTATGCACTGACCCTCTGCTTCTGTGCCCCTCCCTGTAGGCTGGTGGCCATGGCTGCGGTGGGTGAGCCCGAGAAGGCTGGTGGCAGCTTCCTGGCCCTGGTGCTGGCCAGGGCCTCCGGCTCCATCGACATCCAGCACCTGAAGAGGCAGTGGGCGGCCCCAGCGGGGGATGAGCGCAACAGGCTGCGTCTGCTTTTGCAGGAAGCCCTGTGGCGAGAGGGAAAACCACACAAGTAACGGGTGTTGCTGAGAGGACGGCGTTTCGGTAATGACCCAAATTTAAAAGACATAAGATGGATAATTTTACATTTCTGTGCAAGTATATTTATGTATATAGACTATGTATATTCTGTATATAATTTATTTTACAAGAATATTCCTTTGGTATTCCAAATAAATAAATGACTACTTTTGAATGGCAACAAAGAACATTCTAGCATTTACGAAACTTCCAGGGGAGCGTAGAGCCACATCCAGGGTCCTCTATTCCGAGAGTATTTCGAGTTATTTTTAGAACAGTTTAAAATATTGTTACATTACTACTAGATTTTAAAGAGTCTACCATGAAAATGTATCTTAATGAACTATTTTCTTAAAATATATGCACACATGTCTAAATTAAAAGGAATTACTCCACTGAAATGACCTCTGCCAACAGTGTTTTCTTAAAATTCTTGAGCACCTTCTTTTGGGATTATTGGAATGTCATATTTGCAGAGCAAGTCAGACACGTTTTCCATTGGTACTAAAAGTTGTCCTTGTGTGGAAATCATACAAGTAAATGAACTCCCTTGAATTTTGTAGCTCAGGTAGACCAGGAATCATGTTGCTGTAACAAAATGCCGTAGGCTGGGTCATTTATCAGCAACAGAAATCTGCACCTCCTGTTTCCTGCAGGTGGAATTCAGCATCAAGGCGCCCCGGGTTTCGTGTCTGGTCAGCT
This sequence comes from Theropithecus gelada, assembly GCF_003255815.1. NCBI lineage: Eukaryota > Metazoa > Chordata > Mammalia > Primates > Cercopithecidae > Theropithecus > Theropithecus gelada. The sequence goes on from NC_037670.1 coordinate 182,873,176, forward strand.
GCCCTCGCCTTCCCACAGCACCTCATGGCTGTGCCCTTGCATGGCAGCAGAGGGCAGAAAGGCTCCGGGGCCTTCAGCCTCTCTGGTGACAGCACTGATCTATTCACCAGGGCTCTGCCTCTCAAAAGGCCCCACCCCTTAACATGATCACCCTTGTGCTTAAGTTCCAGGCTTTGAATGTCGGAGGGACACACACATCCAAACCATAGCACAAAGACAGGAGAGTTCTGGTGTGAGGACAGAAAAATCCCAGAATGTGTCACAAACACCCGTCCCTTTGCCCCATCACCCTCCTAAAATGTTCCCAGCACCGTTGGCCGTCAATGGGTCTGTGAGGCGAACAGATGGGCACAGTTAGGTCTTCTCACTGGGTCACAAGATCACCTCCCCTCACCTGGCCAGAACTGGAGCGTCTTAGACCTGGAAGGTGTCTGGGAGGGACCCACCAGGCCGGCTGTGGCACCACAGACACAGCCCCCCCTCCCCAGCAGCAGGGCTGCACGTCTCACATGGGCCTCTCTCCAGCCACCTGAGCAAGCAACCGCCAGCCTTTCTTTGCTTTTTCATTGTTGATTTGAAATTGTTGACCGGGCGCGGTGGCTCACAGCTGTAATCCCAGCACTTTGGGAGGTCTAGGCAGGTGGATCACGAGCTCAGGAGTTTGAAACCAGCCTGGCCAACATGGTGAAATCCCTTCTCTACTAAAAATACAAAAATGAGCTGGGCGAGGTGGTGGGTACCTGTAATCCCAGCTACTCAGGAGGCTGAGGCAAGAGAATTGCTTGAATCTGGAAGGTGGAGGTTGTGGTGAGCTGAGCTCGTGGCCCTGCACGCCAGCCTGGGCAACAGAACGAGACTCCATCGCAAAAGCAAAACAAAACAAAACAAAACAAAAATTCGTCAGAACCCTACATGCTTGTTAAGAAGAAAGCTGAGACAGAGTAACATAGACAGTGACCGTCCCTTCCCGTCCAGTCCCATCCCAGGAAGGCTCCGTTGTGTGCTGGAATGCTCACATGTAAGCACACCCATCCTGGGATCCTAGGGTCCCTGTGGATGGATGGCAGTGAGACGCTGCCAGGGTTGGTCTGCCGTCCCCGCTGGCCCACACATACCCCCTCTCTGTCCCATGGGCACAAGGACTTTGTCTCGTTGGCCGCTGAGTCCCAGGTGCCTGCTACAGCGCCCGCTGTGTCAGTAGAGGCTTAGCCAATTCTTGTTAAACAAATGGCTGGAATTTGTTCATCTTTCGTCTGCATATCATGGAACTCAGGGTCACAGTCACCTGGGGAAGGAAGTGGACAGGCACGCGGCCTCTCTGCATCTTCGTGGAACTCAGGGTCACAGTGGCGTGGGGAAGGAAGTGGGGTGGGCACATGGCCTCTCGAGTCCACACCCATTCACCATCCTTGCTGCTGTTTTGCAATCTGCTTGATAAATGGTCTAGAAGTTTTGAGATTGAGGTAAGTTCTTAGCCTCAGATTCTATCTTATTTAAAGTTAGAATGAATATTTGTCCCTCCTTTTCTTTGGGCCTCTTCTGGGTTTTGGCGTCCGCGAATTCTCGGATATCATCTGTAGTTCACAGTTCATACTCTGTCCTGACTCCTTTGTAACCTGGGAGGCAGTCTGCTTGGGCCCACGTCTCTGAAGCTGCTCAGTAAATCAGCTCAACGGAATCCAGGGAGCTCTGTTCGGTTCCTGAGTTATGTGCCCAGTCACAGTGCTGCGGCTTTAGGAGGAGCTCCTAAGAGGACTGTCTGCGGCTCAGTTACACCCTCCTGACGTGAGCCCCCTCCCTGGCTGGGGGCTCACTCCCTCCGCTAAAGCCCTTGTTCGTCCTCTGCCAGGGCCCAGGAGGTGCAGCTTCACGGAGGCCAGGGGCGAGAGGAGGCCCAGCTCTCCCCGGCTGCCCATGTCTGACGCACTGCCTCGGAAGCACCTGTGGCCACTGGGTGGCTTCTGCCCTGTGGCTGGTTGACCTGTGCAACTTCCGCTCCACAATGTCCTTGAATGAGTCCTTCCCAGGCTCCTAACCATTGGGTGTTTTTCGAGCCATATAGAAATGTGAAGTTCATGAAGAAAGAAAAATCCAAAAAGGCCAGTGATCTGCCCCTCAGCCTCATCTCCTAGGAGGAGCTGGCCCCGTGTTTGTACCCCTTCCGGGTGCAGCCTGCCCTGGCGCTGGTGATGCCTCCAGGATCTTCCAGAGGAAGGTGAGACAGGCAACAGGGTAGAGTAATCGCAGCCTCTAAAAAACACGTTTCACAGCAGATTAGGAAAACGTGGCAGGAGGAGGGTCAACAGTGCAGGAGGCGATTCCTTCCCACTGTGTGCAAGGCCGCTTGTGCACGGGGGTCTCCAAGCCCACCCTGGTGCCTGACTGCACGTAGGCTTAGCGCTTTCTTCCAAGGCAGACAGCAGTAATTTTCTCTTTTTCAGTCATGTTTTTGTTATTTAGAAAACATTTTTCTTTCAACATTTGCCACATCAGTAGAAGTAAACTAAAACGTTCCTTTTCTCATGTGTGGTATTTGTGTAATGACGACGCCCCGCTTGCTGCGCTCGACTGAGCTCTCGAGGACGGAGGCACTTCTGTTTTCTCACAGTCGTCGCCCCTGGGGGCCTCGGACACAGAAGGTGGTCAGTGAACGGTGGCGTGGGGGACGGCTGAGTGGCAGTTGTGTCTGCGGGGCAGAGTCCTATCGGAATGTACAAGCATGACTGGATATGCAGACGTTTATTCCTGGAAGCTATAGTCTGGTCCCTCAATGACCCCATGCCCTCCACAATTATTTGCAAAATTCCATTTGATGTAAACTGGAGTCAAGAGGGGGTCTAGTCGCGGCTTACCCAGTGATATTCCCATTCCCAGGTATGGTAAAAGCCCAACTAGGAAATTTAAGTTTTGGGGCCTCACAATAAAATGGCAGATGGTTAACAGCACCAGCTCTTCCAAATCTCACTAAAACGCTCAGGAAGATGCAAAGAGGAGACACGGCCTCCTACTAAAGGTGGTTCCGCTCATCTCGGAGTGACTCCGAATGAACAGATGGCTGGTCCTGGACCAGAGAACAAGGCACAGAACCGGGCAGCCTCTGCGCCCTGAGGCCCACGTCTGCCCCCGAGAGAGCAGCTCCTCCAGGCGGTGGGTGCTGCCTTGGGCGACAGGACCCCCATCCATCAGCACCTCTGGCCTCCCATCCTCTTGGCGACCCAACACCAGGAACACCACGCAGGAGGTGAAATGCTAAAATGTAACTTCGCCAGAAATAATCTCTGAAGATACAGAGATTAGCATAGTCACACACAGTGCTGACCGGGGAAGTAGCCTTTTTAAAGTAGTTTATTTAGAATATCTGAGAGAGCGTGAAGCCCGGGAGAGAAGAGGCTGTTTTAGCTGAGCTGATCTGTCCTGGAAAAGCATCTGCCTGTGCAGCACTGTAGACAGTCTCCACTCGCTCCAGGGTGTAGACGAGAGGAAGGGTGCACCCGGCCCTGTCCCCACTCCAGTGTGTAGACGAGAGTGAGGGTCCACCCGGCCCCGCTTGTTGGCAACCAGTCTGGAGATGACCTCATGACAGCAGAGTCGGTGCCGCAGAACGAATCGAATCGGCGCCCAGTAAGCAAAGGCAGGAGGGGCGTGGCCAGAGCCGCACAGACGGCGCAGTTCGGCGGCGCGGGAGGCGCGGGAGGCGCGGCTTCTGGGAAGGGAGCGGAAAGCTAGAGGAGGGCACGGGAGCAGCATCAAAGGCCGGGAGAACGGGGCAAAGCAAGACAAGTAAGGACGCTTAAGAACCAAGGAAATGCCTTTCATTTTTCCTTTTTTTTCTTTTTTTTGCCTTTTGCGTAAGTTGAGCGTTTTTAAAAATTTATTTATTTTTGAGACAGAGTCTCACTCTGGTGTGATCTTGGCTCACTGCAGCCTCTGCCTCCTGGGTTCAAGTGATTCTGGTGCTCCAGCCTCCCAAGTAGCTGGGATGACAGGCATGCACCACCACACTCGGCTGATTTTTGTATTTTTAGTGGAGATAGGGTTTTGCCATGTTGGCCAGGCTGGTTCTTGAACTCCTGACCTCAAGTGATCTGCCCACCTTGGCCTCCCAAAGTGCTGGGATTCCAGGTATGAGCCACTGTGCCCGCCTCTCTATGATTCCAGGTGTGATACACTGCACCATGCCCAGCCTCTATAGGATTCCAGGTGTGAGCCACCATGCCTGGTCTCTCTGTGATTCCAGGTGTGAGCACTGCGCCCGGCCTCTATAGGATTCCAGGTGTGAGCACCATGCCCGGCCTCTCTGTGATTCCAGGTGTGAGCACCATGCCCGGCCTCTCTGTGATTCCAGGTGTGAGCACCATGCCCCGCTGTATATGATTCCAGTCATGAGCTACTGCACCCGGCCCAGCCCATCTGATCTTGCATGTTGTCCATGTTTTCCATCACAGCCTTTAATGTGTCAGTCATAGTTATTTAAAATCCCCTGCCAAATAGTTCCAACATCTGAGTCATATCTGTGTCTTTTTCTGATGGTTGTTTTGTCTCTTGAAAATGTGGTTTTATTCTTGCTTTTTTCTGTGCTACTTGAGCATTTTGGTTGAATGCTGGACCTGTTTTATGGACAGTAGAGAGGGAGGTAAATCATTGTCTTTTATTTTTTGGCCTGGAAGTGGCTGTGGCTTTCCTTCTATTTGGCAGGGACCCCGCCCCCATCATCAGGCACAGCTGGGATCCTGGCATGTCCCTGGGTGATGGCACCAAGCCAGGTCTCAAAGGACAAGTGGGAGTGAAGCAAAGATGGGCAGGGAGTCTGCAAGAGGCACAGGGAGAGAGGATGCCCAGCCAGGCCTGGAGCTGCAGGTGCTGGGAGTGTGAGCCGGAGGCCCAGGGCCACAAGGAGAGACTGGGCGTGTTCCCACCAGCCACAGGAGGGTGCCAGAGCCCCAGGGCATGCTGGCCTCTGTCCTGGCACCTGTGTGGAAGGCGCACAGTTCGGGGAGCGCTTGGGTACTGAGAGGTGTCAGGTGAGAGGGTAGGGAGCAGAGAAATGAACTGGTGGTTCTTCCCAGGCTCCTCTGAGTCCTCACCTCCCTAACTGCCCCTGGGGGCTCACCTGGCATTGGGGCTGCCTGCGGTCGAGCTGGCACTGGTTCTGGGGAGCTGAAGGAGCGTGTTCTTCTCCAGTGGGAAGCTCCTCCTGCCTCCCTCGTCCCGGGCCTGGCCTTCACCCCGGGTGCTGTGCCTCGGGGCACGTGAGAGTTTCCAGGGAGCTTTAGGGGGATGTGTTCTGGAGCCTCTGTGTTCACACCCCCTGGGAATAGAATTGCCCTGGGGTGAGGCATCCTCCGGACCTGCCTTTCCTGCTGCAAAGCTCTCACCACCACCAAACCTCACGGGGGTTCAACGCCCACGGTGGGTGTGAAACTCGCAGGGCCCAAAGCCATGGCACATGGCAAGGTCGCGGTGGAAATCCATGTGGCCCAGCAGAAGAGCCCCAAGGGGCTGGCGAGGAGGGCGCGGGAAACACGCATGCTGGCACCTGTGGGATGCGCTAGTCAAACATTGTGGGGGATGGGAATCCTCCAGGTGGGCAGGTTCCCCCCGCCTGCCGTGCAGAGCAGTTTCTGAGGAAGTTCCTCAGCGAGCGTGGGAGGAGCAGCTCCCATCCCAGTGCGTCCAAAGGGTCCCCAGAAAAAGCGGACATCCCACCTACCTGAATTGGTATTTTTTGTTTTTCTTCTCCATGGCTAAGGGGGTGCAAGAAGCTTCCTAGGTCTGGGTTAGAGGAGGCCTCTTCTGTGGCTGAGATGGGGTCTCCAATGCCAGTTGGATTTTTCACTCCTTAAGGAGGTGGTTTTGGTAGGCTCTTTACAGCCTATGACAGCAAAAGCAGAAAAATAAACTAGATACTTAAAATCCCAAGGGAATAAAAAGGAGCCTTGAACTGTGGACAGGGAGAAAAGGAGGGTGAACCCCCAGCCGCATCGTAAGACAGAATCCACACCTTCATATTGCACAGCGTGGGCTCAGCCTGAGGGGGCTGTCCTCAGCACCCTGCAGGACCCACCGCACCTTCCACCTCCCAGGCTGTGCCCCCTTGAAACTCTGTGAGCCTCAGCGCCTCCTGCGCACGGTGGCGAGTCCAGGGGCCACCACCTCAGGCTCCTGCCCAGCCTCTGCCAGCATCACGCTTCCCTGTCCTTCCCTCCCAGGGGCATCCAGGTGGCATCCTCACCCATGGGCTGGCGGGACAGGGCACCCTGTGGCCAGACAGGCCCTGGTGGGAATTCTCAGCACCTGCAGCTGCTCCTACCCTCCTCGCCCTCCTCTCCTGAATCAAGTGACACTGAGCTGACCCCCATGTCTAAAGTCACCTGGCTTATTTTACTTATGCAGGTTAGAATAAAGTAATTCTCTTAAATATGATGGTATTACTTAAAAACTATGAAGTGAGATCATAGTACAAGGTTCCTGCTCGCATTGTACTTGGATACAAATAGAACCTATCATAATCCCAGCACTTTGGGAGTCCAAGATGGAGGGTTGCTTGAGCCCAGAGTTTGAGACCAGTCTGGGCAACATGGCAAGACCCCATCTCTCCAAAACATTTAGCTGGGGGTGGATGGTGGCACACACCTCTAGTTCCAGCTACTCAGAGGGCTGAGGTAGGAGAATGGCTTGAGCTGAAGAGGTCGAGGCTGCAGTGAGCCATGATCGTGCCACTGCGTTCCAGCATAGGCAACAGAGCAACACCTCGTCTCAAAAATTAAAAAAAGAAACACACACACACATACATATGTGTGTGTAAATATATGTTACATATGTGTGTATGTCTCTCTATATGTTACATATATATGTGTAATAAGTACCTGATGCATGATAGGTTATATATATGCCTAAAAATTGGCTTGGGGAAGGTGATGAATGGCATATACACACAAGCATACAAGTATATTTGTATAAAACCTATTGCTATGGTTTGGCTGTGTCCCCACCCAAATCTCATCTTGCAGCCTATCTTCTATAATCCCCATGTGTTTTCGGAGGCACCTGGTGGGAGGTAACTAAATCACGGCGGCAGATTTTTCCTGTGCTGTTCTTGAGATAGTAAGTCTGACGTGATCTGGTGGTTTTACTAAGGGCAGTTCTCCTGCACACACACTCCTGTCTGTGCCGTGGAAGATGTGCTTGTGCTTTTCCTTTGCCTTTGGCCGTGATTGTGAGGCCTCCGCAGCCACATGGAACTGTGAGTCCATTAAACCTCTTTCCTTTATGAATTACGCCTCTCCAGTGTGTCTTTATTAGCAGTGTGAGAACAGACTAATACACCCATCATGCATCAGGTACTTATTAAGACCAGGGCATTGTACATATTCTTTTAAAAATTACATTTAGTCCGGGTGTAGTGGCTCATACCTGTAATCTCAGCACTTTGGGAGGCCAACATGGGCAGATTGCTCGAGTCTAGGAGTTCAAGACCAGCCTTTCGGGAAACATAGAGAAACCCCATCTCTCCTAAAAATATAAAAATTAGATGGGTGTGGTGGTGTGTGCCTGTAGTCCTAGCTACTTGGGAGGCTGAGGTGGGAGAATCGCTTGAGCCTGGGAGGTGGAGTTTGCAGTGAGCTGAGCTCGTGCCAGTGCCCTCCAGCCTGGGCGACAGAGTGACACTCTCTCTCTAAAAAAATTACACTTATTTCCTAAATTCTAAAAGTAATATTTATATATTGAAGATAACTGAAAATATTAAAAATAAGAAAAAAATTATAGTCTCACCATCCAGAGAGAATGCTCTGAATATGATAGCATTTCTAGAGTCTTTTTAAAGGTTTATACAAATCAGGACGTGCATAGTAAATCTGTTTACGACATGAACATTCAGCTCATTTCGTCCCTCCTGGTGGAAGGTGGTCCCTCCCCACACCCCCACCGTGCTCCGCCCCCCACAGGCTTAGACAAGCCCCACCTACTGTTAGTGTCTTTAGACAACCTTCTCCTCCCTCCAGAGAAAGTGTCCATTCTAGCCGGACAGTAAGTTCTCCTTCACTGTTGGGTATTTTGGGGTGAATATGGAGAGTATGATTTTAAGATGTTTCCAAAGGCTCTGGTTTCTAATACAAATCACTAAGGATACCCGAAGAGGCATGTTGAAATGTTGTTGCTTCCTTTGTTTTCTTAAGAAAGAGACCGTCAAATAATGTCAGGGGAGCGTGCCTGGACGTACCACCTTACTCTGTGTTCATGCCGTCTCTGCCCACGCTCATGCAGGAGAGCTGCCGCGGGCTCTGGGCCATGCCTGCCCTTTGGCTCTTTCTCCAGGAGCGCTGAAGGATCTGCACGGATCATAGCCCTGACCCTGCCGCACCTCTGCCGTCTGCTGGCCCTGAACCGAGGCTTCAGTCTGGGTGGGGTCCAGAGCCTCCAACAGCTGAATTAATCGGCCCCAGATTTGGAAAAAGGTCCCCTGGGTTCTCACAGAACATGTCTACTATTTCACAGTCTTGAGGTAACAGCCTATAATTCACCTCTGTTCAGTTCAACAAACACTTCCTAAGCATCCACTTAGGAGCAGAGTCTGTGCTAAGTGCTAGGCGGTGGTTCTGGCCCTGCCCTGTGGGTAGGCAGAGAAGCCCAGCCCTAACATAAATCAGAGGTCCTGCCTGCAGGTGTATTTTGTTTGACCCTCGTGATGTTTTACTAGTGTTCGAACTTGCATATTTTCCATGGGAAAGGGCCTGTGAGTTCCCCACAGCTCTCCCCACACACCGCTTTTTAATGTCCTGCCCAGTTCCTGTAAGCTCCAGAGCCTATGACCTCCAAACTGTGCCGTGATCACAGAATAAACAGCCCTGTGGGGAGCCACAGAGCTGGAGAAGGAGGAAGGGCGGGAAGGTCAAAGGCAGAGAGGCGAGAAGTAGAAACATGTGTCCTCAGCCTGGTGTCGCCCTGGGGGTTGGGCGCTGTGGCAGGCGGTGGAGCCTCTAAACTGTCTTGCAGATTTTTCTGTAATGTTGGAATAGGCCTTACTCACGGCTGTGCTTGCCCAGTTTGGCCTGTCACTGGATTTGTGAAATGGCCTTGAGGCAATGGCTTAAATCATTTTTTAAGTCTGTTTTTCTCTCATGTGAGAGTCTAGACCTGGAGGCAGCCAGAAGTGGCGGCAGCTGCAGAGAGTTTTCCTGGGACACAGCCACGTGCCCTTGTCTCCGTCTTGTCTGTGGCTGTGGCTGTAGGATCCACAAGGCTAAATCCTCATAATCTGGCCCCGTGCAGAACACCTGTCCAGCACGACCCTGAATCAGGGACTGGCCGGGAGCGTGTGGTGTGGGGACCCAGGCCTCCTCCCTTCGTCTGGGAGCAGCTGTCCTCCGTGTACAGAGCTGATGCTGCGATACCCTAACTTGTATGAACTTGATTGACTCTCTCTTAGCTGAAAAACCTGGACGGACTCCATTCGGCTCCTTCATTTGCAAGACATTAAGGGTTCCTCACCCACCCCCTTCCTCAAGGACTTAACTCGTGCAAGCTGACGCTCAGCACATCACAGAGTGCAATTAACTGATGAGGCACCGGGCAAGCTAATCGCTTGGGCGATAGTACTGTAAAGGCCCCGTGTTTGTGTCCGGAGCCCCCACACCCATCACCTTGTGATGAATTTAAAGCCTCTGGACCTGGAACTGTTTGTTTTCCTGTAACCATTTGTCTTTTCAACTTTTTTTTTTTTTTTTCCTGTTTTACTTCTGTAAGATTGCTTCGGCTTAATCCCCCCTCCCCTCTTTAAACCAAAGTATAAAAGAAAATCTAGCCCCTTCTTCGGAGCCGAGAGAATTTCGAGCTGTCTCTTGGTCGCCGGCTGATAAAGGACTCCTGAATTAGTCTCAAAGTGTGGCGTTTCTCTATAAGTCTCCTGGTTACAACACCACCGTTCCTGGAGGGGCCACCTCTGGAAGGCCGCTGGCCGCCACGTCCACAGTTAAAGCAGCAGGCGGAGACAGCGTGGTGCTGAGGCTGCCAGGGAGGCTGGAAGTGGCTCTGTAAGCGCCGGGGCCTGCACTGTCGTGGGAGGGGACCTGTGTCGGGAACCTTCCGGCAAGCCAGGACGAGAGCGCTCCCATTCCTAGCAAACTGCTTTTTCCTTTTTGCTTAGGCTGTGATGCCACGAAGCAAATGAAGAGGCGAGAAGGTGACAGGGCTTGGAGCCGGAACCTCAGCTTGATGCCCAGATCTGTGGAGCAGCCCTGTCCCCAGGCAAGTCACTGCTTCAGATCCCAGTGCCCGGTGGGGACTGTATGTGCCCTGCTTACCTCCCAGCCTGTGGTGTAGGTGAGACGGTGTGAGTGGAAAAGGCAACACAGAGGTGAAGTTTTAGGAAAATGTTAGGCCTGACCCCTAGGGCTGTGGGCAGCTGCCCAGGCTCTTCCTCTGTGCAGCTGTGGGCTGAGCTGTCCCCCTCTGTGGCTTGAGCAAGTGTGGCTGGACCAGGACGGGCATGGGCAGGGCTCCCGTGAGCTGCCGTCCTCACTCTCCCAGCATCGGGCTCCTTGGCGATGGCCAAGTTCTTTGTCGATCTCTGTCCTCTCCAGCCCTGAACTGGGTCCTGAACACCCTGTTGTCTGCTTATGTATTTTGCTACTGCTGCCGGCCTGCGTCCTACCTTGCTCTCCACCACTTTAATCACACTCAGTGAAGGGTTTTGCCATTTTCTCTGAATCTAAGAAATCAATGCTGTTGTAAATAGGCATCCAAAATGCATGTGCTTCTTGTCTTCCTCATGTTATCCAGACTCACCACACGTCATTTTGGAGGATGCCTTCCTTTCCGGATTCCGTCCTCGGCAGCGCTGGCCTCAGGCTCCAGGTCCCGGCTGCTGGGGCTGCTGTGGGGCCGATTCTCACAGGACTGAACCCACTGCTGCCCGGTCCCTGGGAAGTCTCTTGTGGACAGACTACTTCTTAGTTTGTTTTGTTCCTATACATTAGAAATATAGACTCATATTCTTTGAGAATTAACCAAAAAACCTACCACGTAGCTCCTGAACAGAATATGAAAGTGGGTAGCAGCTGGAGGAGCGTGTTTGTGGTCCCCAGCGCGGGGTCCGTGCCGGAGGACGCATCCCTCCCACATGCCATGGGCCATGCGGAATCAGTCCCTCTTGCTCCCTAATCTCAGCTATTCCAGCTGGGCTGCAGCCGCACGGAGCTCACCGGAGGTCACGGGGTGAGCCTCTGCGATTACCTGCTGCAGACGCTGAGGCCTGGAGTCCCTGAGCCTTGAGCCTCCTGGGGGCAAATGCACTCGGCACTGGTGAGGTCCACCGCTGACTCCGTAACAGTGCTCCCAGGGAAAGAGCAGTGCTGGGCATGTCACTTTTTACACAAGGGCTGTTTAGCCACGTGCTGTATCAGACACAGGGGACCCCTCCCTGCCTGGGGGCTTTAAATGCCACGCGCTCAGGCAGCCCTTCCTGGCGTGTCAGCCACCGCCCGCCAGTGTCTGTGGGACCCTGAGGGCCCCTCGGCCTTCCGCTCCCGGGAGCACCTCAAGTGCCTCAATTTACTCACTATCTGGTGAGCCATGAGACAGCCCTCAAATCGACAGTGTCCGGCATTTAGTGATTCCAGTGACACTTTGGGAGGGGCCCATGGCTCTCACCAGCCTCCTGCCGTCTGCCCCCACTTCCCTCCCGTCTTCTCAGAAGCAAAGGCCTCCCTCCACTGGAGAGCCTTGCACCAGCAGGCCTCCGCGGCGCGGGCCTCGGTATCCTTCTCTTCACAGATAAACAGACAGAGCTGGCCCCTCCCTGAAGGGACCCTGAGCCCTTCTTCTCTGGGATCTTCCAAGTCACAACCAAAGCTCCTAAGCCGCCTCCACATCCCCAGTCTCTCCAGCCTGCCTTAGTCTCTTCTCCAAAAGTCATTCCTGAAAACCTTGATATCCTTGGCACCCTCAGGACGGGGTGTAACGGGAGGAACGCCGGCCACCACCAGGCACCGTTGCGTTTCTGTTTCTCTTGCAGTTCCGCGTATTTCTTACAGGGAATTGCCCGGAAGTTAACAGCTCTTGCCAAGTCAGCAGCAAGCTCTAGCAGCTGCTCGCGGTTGAAATGTGGTCTTTGCTTTCCGTGAACCTGTCACACAGCTTCTTCCATTCTGAGAATTTTGTGACGTGTTTTCAGAGATGTGGAAATTTTTACCCTCTTTATTTTTATTGTCTGGCACACGACAGGCAGTCAATTGCACGCCCAAAAACGTACTTTAATGCATCAGACTGAAGACGTTCTGAAGCCACTTAGTCATAACTGGGGATGGAGGTGGTGGTTAACGTTCCACTGTGTGCGGTGCCGGACATGCAAGAATTCCAGCAGCCAGACAAGGGGGCGGGTGTTCGCGGAGAGGGTGTGGTCTGCACCTGCCCGTCAGCCGCAGCCACGCCCTAGGTCGCGGAGAGGGTGTGGTCTGCACCTGCCCGTCAGCCGCAGCCACGCCCTAGGTCGCGGAGAGGGTGTGGTCTGCACCTGCCCGTCAGCCACAGCCACGCCCTAGGTCGCGGAGAGGGTGTGGTCTGCACCTGGCCGGCAGCCACAGCCACGCCCCCACGTGGTTTTCCTTGGTGTTGCTTATGAGGTGCTTGTTGATGCCAGAAATGTCCAAGCAGCAAAGCTGTGGCTGAAAAGCAGGCAGAAGTCTGTGCGCGTGGGAGGCTCTGCAGCGCCCGCACCGACCGGAGATCTGAAAGGGGCGCGTTCTCTCCGCCTCACCGTGGCCAGGGTCCTGTTCCGTGCGCGGATCCGCTGCTGGTGTCTGCGGGAACACGGGCCCCTGAGCCACTGCGGAGCAGAACTGATGCCCGTCCTGGCGTCTCCCCGTTTTTGTCTCTTGCTGACTTGTTCAGTATCTTGGCTTCACACACTAGAAAGCTCACAATAGTTCAGCGATGGGATTTAAATACATCTGAATCCCACCTCCCCGCAAACTACACATTAGTTCAATAGAATGAGTTTCTAGTTTTCAGCCAAAAAGGCTACCTTTGCCTCCTGAATAAACTTTTACAGATAAAACTCCTCCTATAACACTTGCTCAGAATTTAATTTTGCCACAGCAGGAAAATTCAATCCTGCCGTCTGGGCACGTCCTCCCACGTGCCTGCCGAATCGTGCGGGGAGGTGACACTGCAGCCTCCGTGCCCTCCAGGAGAGCAACCCCCAGAGGAAGTGAGGCGGGGACACGCCGGGGAGCACAGGCTGCTGAGCCAGAGCCTGAGCACAGTGGGAGCCGAGAGCATCCGGTGGGCTTAAGGTTTCTTCTGACTCAACACCTGTAACTTACAACTGCCCACACCAGGCACAACACAAACTTCTGGTCAACCCAGGAGAAGCCAGTGCAATGCTGGCGTACATGGCAGACGCAGTGAGGATGAATTAAGCCCTTTCCTCTGTGGCCGACCCCACGGGGCTCCTCCGCAGGGGACAGTGCCTTGAGCTGCGAGCACAGCCCATTCCAGGGGGGAGGGCCAAAGCTCCGTGCCCACAGGGCCCAACCTCAGCCAGAGCAGAAATTTGCTGGGAGAGCCCCTCCTGCTCCTGCAATAGCCTTGCGGCTGCCTTGTGCTTTGTTTGTTTTGAGACAAGGTCTTGCTCTATTGCCCAGGCTGGAGTTCAGTGGCATGATCAAAGTTCACTGCAGCATCAGCCTCCTGGGCTCAAGCCATCCTCCTGCCCCAGCCTCCAGACTAGCTGGGACTACAGATACCAGCCACCATGTCTGCTAATTTTTAAATTTTTTTTTTTTTTTTTTTGTAGAGACAGGGTCTCGCTATGTTGCCCAGGCTAGTCTAGACCTTCTGGCTTCAGGCAATCCTCTGGCCTCAGCCTCCCAAGGCACAGCCACCTTGTTCTCTTAGGAGCCTTGAAGGCCTAGGTCTTGACGTTGGCCCTCAGAGGTGGCTGTTACCTTCCCTGCTTTACAAAGAAGGGACACAGCTGATCGGGAGCCACATAACTGAGCAAGATCAGCCAGTGTGGCTCTTTCAAAAAGCCCAGCCTGCCTCTCTGATGTAAATCAGTACAAAAATGACGGTGTAATTTATGCAAATGCTGTTTGCAGAAGGGTTCCGTTCGAGTGCTGGGAGCACAGTGCTTTCTTCCAGGGCCACCCTGCGTCAGGGGCCCTGGACGCATCACCTCCCTGGGATGCTCCTTCAGCAGCAGGAGCACTGGCTGGGCCCCTCTGAACGCTCCTGTGAGGACATTCCTTGGGGAATCACTTGGAAGTGCTTTCAGCTCAGCCTCCGTAGCCCTGCAGACCTCAGTGAAGTGCAGGCTTGAGTGGTGAGACGCCAGCCACACACCTGACGTTTGGGGGCAATTTACAAACGCCTTGGAAAAGCGCCCTAGGGGAAAAGTAAAACTCAGATAAAGGAGGAGGAAAATAAAAATAAAGGGCCGAAATCTGACAAGTAGCTGTTTTTAAAAACCTCATTCACCATCACAGCAGGCAGAGTCATTTGTATTTACTTTGCTTCCCATTTATAGGCCAAGTAGCTAGCGCTGAATTGATTGCGGTTTCATTTCAGTGGGTTCTCTGTTAAGGCCTCTTGATGATGATGGTCCTTAAGGCTTAACACTACTGAAGCGTGGGAAGTAGGTAATGAGGACTGAAAGGCGTCATTTTCCACCAGTTTTGTAGCCACAATAGAGTCAAATGGTTGGTTTCTCCATTTACTACATAACCTTTTCTAGTTAACCAACGCCCATTTTCAACTGTTTTGCAATAAATTATCCACAAAATGAATTTTTCCGCTGCAGAATTTCAGAGCCCCTGGTCTATGATTTGTGGGCTCCCACAGGGCTGGAAGGCAAATTCCCAAAGCTCTGAGGAAAGATTCTTGCTCAAAAGGTGCTGAGGGAGAAGGAATCTCTAAGAGCACTTGTGTCTATTAATAATTATTTATAAAAACCGATTTTCCTCGTTATCCTTCTCAGGATTTTGGATCTGTCTGTGTCAATAACATGCTCACTCTCAACAAGAAGCTGGACTCATTTTTTTGTGTGGTGTCTTAAAAAGTTCTTGTATTTTGTCAGCCTAATGCCGAATAATTGGATGACTGAAGTTTTCACTTTTTAGATTTTTTTTTAATGTGTCATGTTTTCTTAACTTTTTTTTTTTGTAATCAGCTTTCTCAGGTTGAAATGTTTTTCTGTAAGTTCTAAGTCAAGATTTCGGTTCCAAACCACGCAGGCAAAGCCTAAATTATATCCTTAACAGCATCCAACTCAGATGCTCTCCCTAGTCAGACCAAAGATTGCGTTTCATGACATGGTATGGGTGATTCTCATCAGTTCACATTATTATTATTTTTTTCAGTTTCAGCTAAAAAACAAAACCAAACAAATTGCTTACCCCCCACATAAGGTGCTTGCATAGTTGATGGCCCTTGAGATAATGGCCAGTCAGCGTTGTCCTTGCAAACCAAGAAGCTCTTCCAGGAAAGGATCCCCTATGACAGGGAGATATGGGCTGGAGTTCATGCAGATGAGAATGAGGCCAAGACAGGCTGAGCACCGGCTTAAACCAGGCCCTGGCAGTGAGCCCAGCCAAACTAGGCCTTTCAGGTCCTTACATGGCAAAATGCGGTGATGGCTAATTTTGTGTCAGCTTGCCTGGGCTAAGAGGTGCCCAGATAGCTGGCAAACGTGTCTCCAGGGTGTGTCTCAGGGCATACGGATGAGATGGACGTCTGAATTGGACTGAGTAGCTTCTCACACTCCGAACGGGAACGGGTACCATCCAACCCGCTGAGGGCTGGAACAGGACATGGAGGTGGAGAAAGGGAGACTGCTCTCTCCTCTTGAGCTGGGACATCATTTTCTCTTGCCCTTGAACATCTGAGTTCCAGGTTCTTGGGCCTTTGGGTTTGGACTGGAACGACACCACTGGCTCTCCAGGGTCTCCAGCCTGCCGACGGCAGATCATGGACTTCTCCATCATTGTGTGAGCCAATATCCGGGAAGAATCTCCCTCTAAATCTCTATATTCATCCCATCGGTTCAGTTTCTCTGAAGATCCCTGACAAACACAATTGCTGTCACGTGTCATGAGCACTTTGGGTTCCAAAAAAGACTCAAGTAATGCCCAGAATAGCACCCTGTGAACTGACCAAGGGAAAAGCCAAGCAACTTGCTTTGCCATCGCTAAATGCACAGAATGTCTGAAGAATTAGGCCCCCTCACTGCACCAGTCAGCGGTGTGTGGTGCTGTGGTGCTACCAGCTCACTCCTGGGGCTTCTGAGAAACTTTGCTGAGGCACACATTTGAAGGTGTCACAGTGACATGAGGGACCTGTGGCCTGTCTAGAGCCTCATTCCCAATGTTCTGCCCAGAAGGTGCCAATAATTCTGTCCCCAGATGCTAAGTGGCCAAGGTTATTTTGAGAAATGTCTTGTGCATCAAGAGAGAAGTCGGTATATGTGTGTATGTATGTGTATGTGTGCATGTATGTGTATTATGTACATTCATGTGTGCATGTGTATATGTGTACATGTGCACGCATGCACATTGTGTGTGCATATGTGCATGTGTGTTATGTGCCTGTGTTTATGCATGTGTGCATGTATGTGTATTATGTGCATGCATGTATGCACATATGTGCATTGTACATGTGCATGTATGTGTAGTGTGTGCGCACAAGTGCACATGTATGTGTGCATGTGTGTGTATTATATACATGCATGTATGCATGTATGTGTACGTGTGCATGTATATTATGTGCGTGCATGTGTGTTTGCATGTGTATTGTGTGTATGTATATATGTGCACATGTGTTATGTGTGTGCATTTGTGCACATGTGGGTGCATGTATTATGTGCATGCATGTATGCACGTGTATGTGTACATCTGCATGTATGTGTATTGTGTGCGTATGCGTGTGTGTGCATGCATGTGTATTATACACGTGCATATATGCATGTGTGTATGTGTACGTGTGCATGTATACTATGTGCATGCGTGTATGCATGTTTGCGTGTGTGTATTATGTGTGTGTATGCCCGTGTGTGTGTGCATACACATGTGACTCTGTTTTTTCTGAAGCCTGTTGTCCTCTTAGGGGCAGAGTTGGACTCTTAATGGGGTCAAAATTGCTGACCACTAAATTCCTGTTTTTATGAACAAGATACTGTCTTACATATTCTGGCCCTTTTAGCAGATTTTCCTTCCAGACGGTGTGGGTGGGAGGTGACCTCCTAGGACAGGACTCAACTACCTTTCTCATGTGTGAACTCTCACAGCATTTCCTTTGTGTGGATTTGCACATGCAGACATTTATGTGTTTGTGTGTGCATGTCTTACTCAAGACTGGCTGTTGGAAATGTCCAGAGTTTTAAGTTCATTATGATGCATCTGACAAGTTTTCCTTCTTGCAGGGTGGAGGGGCATGTCATACAGCCCCAGGACTTTGACAAGCCACCCCAACCCCCACCATTTTTCTTTCTTTCTGATGTTTATGGACAGATAAACTTCTCTTCTTGTTACCCTTCCTGCAAACATAACATCCATTCATTTCTATTGGAATTCTACAGGGAAAGTGGCACTTGAGGAATTTGTGAATACCTGTTTTGCTCCAACTCTCCATTGCTCTAAAAATGATGGCATTGGCCGGGTGCGGTGGCTCAAGCCTGTAATCCCAGCACTTTGGGAGGCCGAGATGGGCGGATTACGAGGTCAGGAGATCAAGACCATCCTGGCTAACACGGTGAAACCCCGTCTCTACCAAAAAAGACAAAAAACTAGCCGGGCGAGGTGGCGGGCGCCTGTAGTCCCAGCTACCTGGGAGGCTGAGGCAGGAGAATGGCGGGAACCCGGGAGGCGGAGCTTGCAGTGAGCTGAGGTCCGGCCACTGCACTCCAGCCTGGGCGACACAGCAAGACTCCGTCTCAAAAAAAAAAAAAAAAAAATGATGACATTAAAGGGCATTTAGACAGAACGCTGGTTAAGAGCGTAGGGTCTGGAGCTAGACAAGGGGGTTCAAGTCTCAGCTACCCTAGTCTGGCCGTGTAACCTGGGCGAGGTGTTAATGTCTCTGTGCCCCATGCCTGGGGCTCCTTCAGCAACTGGGACAACATGCCTCTTTCACAGAGTGGCTATGCAGGGTAAATGAAACAATCCACACAAAATGTTTGGCACAATTCCTGGCTTGGGGTAGGAACGAAATAAATGCATGCCTTCATCTGTGTCAGTTCTGAAGAACAGTTAAGTACATGGTTAAATTATGGATGAATATGGTGGTTTAACTTGAAAAAAATCAAAGACCAAATCCATTAGCATGTTTTGGCTGATGAAATCCATTTATTAGTAAAAAAGAATCCAGGGTTTTGGTGTTTCCATAGCAACAGAACAACAAACAGTGACCCAGAAGTAGGATAAAAGTCTAAAATAAAATTGTCCTTTTAAGGCATCTTTGGTTATCTTCTCCAGGCATGGGCAGAGCCAACGCCTCCTTCCAGCGGCCTGCCCCAGCCACCTGGCCTCTCTTCTGCCCAGCCGGTACCTGCCCTCCATGGCACTGTCGCCTTCTGCATGCTGAAGACTCACTTGCTGGTGGATTTTGGTTTGTTTATGGTTCACCTTCCGCTGCTTTTCCTGCCTGGAACAGAGTCTGGCCCATGGGGGATGCTTGGTAAATAAACCAATGAACAGAGGTCAGTGGCCTTGGCCATGGCATTGACAGGCGCCAGCTGGTGTGCACAGACCTTGTAGACACAGCATCATCAGATGTCAGAACAAGGGGCTATTCGAGAAAAATCAGAAATGAAGGAAAGTTCTGTGTTTCCAGGGTGACCCCAGAGGGAAAGGTTTGTAATTAATCACCTCTTGGCCTTGTGGAAACATCTTAGTTATTTAGTGTAAGAATTAATAGTTTGTAAGGAATCCAGATGTTCTCCTAAATTAAAATAACATACCCTACTTTTGGGTGTAAAAGTAACTATTTTTCCTCAGAGGAAAAGTTGAATTTTAGATAGTTTCTGTGTAGGATTTCTAAAGGAACTACTTTGTAAAAATTGAGATTTACCACTTTTTGATACTTTTGTGTAGTCTCTGGAATGTAGTGCAAGGGCTCAAGAGAAGCCTGCATCCCACACTGGTGGCTGTCAATACAACTAAAAATGACTGTGTGCTTGGCATGTACACAGGCTGACGGCTTCAGCTGACGAAGTGAGTGAGGGAAACAGTGTGATACGAGTGCCTCCAATCATGGCTCATCTTACTTGAGAGCAGCAGCTGTGCCTGAGGGGACTGGTGTGGATAACCGGTCTTGGGGCTTGTGAACATATAAACGTCCTACGTTGAGAATAAAAATGGTCACAGCACCTGAGTTGTGGTGCTGTTCGTTCCTCTGGGATCTTTCATACAGGACTCATAAGAGTGCTATGTGAGAACAACCAGGAATGCTGCAGAAACACTCATGGGATTTCTTTCTCCCCGCACCCCATCTTATTTTCTGCTTTTATTTCCTCAAGACACTTTGTGAGCATTTGTTATTGAAAATAGAGTGTTCTCCAAGATGAAGATGGTCAGCTGTGGACACTGGCGGGGGTGACGCACCCCATGTATTTTCCATATAATGTAAAAGTCTGAGCTTCCGACAGTCTCGTAAGATCTCCTGTGGACTGATGATGTTTTTTCAAAACTGAAGTATCAATACATTTGTTTGCAGTTTTAAGATTAAAAGGTCATTGCCAAAAGGTGTTTTTCACTAATATTATCTGGAATGAACATTGTGACCTGGCAGGGTAGGACAGCCACGTGGCATCCCTGGCTGCCTTGGGCTCACCTATGCTGTGGGGGTGTGAAGGAGGTCGAGCTCCCATGAGCACCAGGGCTCACTCCGCACCTTTCCTTCCTGTGGATGCCTTTCCCTTCTTCTGGGGATGTACTCTACTGGTTTGTATAATGGTTTGCATGTGTAAGTGACGTTAAAATATTTAATATGGGGACAGGGTAGGGTGGAAACTATATACCTACAATTATCTTTATGTTGCCTTCATTTTTGGGAGATATGTTCTTTAGACGTTGAATTCTAGATTGGCATTTTTCCTTTCAACTCTGTAGAGGTGCCTTCTGTGGTCTTCAGTGTCCATTGTTTCTGATAAGAGGTTTTGTAGAAAGTAAAAAGTTTTCTCTTCAAAGTTTCTCTTGTTGTTAAAGAATAAATCATAAGTTAGAAGTAATAGTTTCTTTTAAAGACTAACTTCCTTCAGGCCTCCTTGCTTTGTGCTAATAACTCTTTGTTAAGCCCTATCCTATGTAGCTGTTGGACCTGCTCACAGGCACGTTCCAGCTGACAGCCTATGCCCTTTCCTTATTTAGAAATTTAATTGCTTCTTTAAATCTTTCATAAGCAACTTCTTCTTTTCTTTGTGCTTCCTTGTGTTTACCCATTTAAGAAAGTTTCAAGTTGTTAGCAAATCAGGCATCAGTTTAGACTGTGTGGTCCGGCTCCAGCCAATGGATGCAGGATACAGCAGTAAGGACGACCCAAATGCATAAGGGATACATATGTCTGCCTTTCTTTTGTTCGGTGTACTCTTTGGCAAAACTGCTGGTGAGAGTACCCTTTCTGCAGAAAGTAAAAATTGCCTTGCTCAGAGAATTAAATTTATGTTCAAGTGCTATTTCTTTGTGGCACTGGGGAGCAAGCATTTCTAGCAGGTTTCCTGTTTGTCATTATTATTGTTTCCCTCCACGAAACGCATCTTTTTTTCTGGTTAATTGTAAGCTTTTGGTTTTTAAAAAATTTTTATTTTCAGTGGTTTGACCATGATGAAGATGTTTTATTTTTTGTTGATTTGTCCTTGCTTGGGATTTTCTGAGCTTCTTAAATATGCTGTAAACCAAAGAGAATCTGAGACATGTCTCAATTCAATTAGAAGCTTATTTTGCCAAGGTTATAGGTCATGACCCATCACACAGCCTCAGGAGGTCCTCAGAACATGTGCCCAACCTGTTCAGGGTATAGCTTGGTTTTATACATTTTAGGGAGACATGAGACATCAATCAATATATGTGAGGCATATGCTGGCTTGGACTGGAAAGGCAGGACAACTCCAAGGGAAGGGACTTCCAGATCACAGATGGATTCAAAGGTTTTCTGATTGACAGTTAGTCAAAAGAATTATTATCTAAGGACCTGGATTCAATAGAAAGGAGTGTCTGGGTCAAGATAAAGGGTTGTGAGGACTCAGGTTCTTATTATGTAGATGTAGTCTTGTAGGTGGCCACCCAAGAGACAATAGATGGCAAATGGCTCCTATTCAGACCTTAAAAGGTGCTAGACTCTCAGTCATTCATTTCAGGATTGGAAAAAGATCTTGAAAAGGAAAGGGATTCTGTACAGAATGTAAACTTTCCCCACCAGAGACAGCTTTGCAGGGCCATTTCAAAATATGTCAAAGGGGCTGGGCATGGTGGCTCATGCCTGTAATCCCAGCACTTTGGGAGGCAGAGGCCGGTGGATCACCTCAGGTCAGGAGTTGGAGACCAGCCTGACCAACGTGGTGAAACCCCGTCTCTCCAAAAATACAAAAATTAACTGGATGTGGTGGCATGCTACTTGGGAAGCTGAGGCTTGAGAATCATTTGGACCCAGGAGGTAGAGGATGCAGTGAGCTGAGATTGTGAGACTCTGTCTCAAAAACAAACAAAAACAAAAACAACACAACAAAAGCAAAATATATCAAAGAAATATATTTTGGGGGTAAAATACTTTGATTTCCTTCAGGACCTGCCATCTATCATGTGATGCTATACTTGAGTTGGTTGGGAATTTGGTATCTAATTGCTACAAAGCATCTGTTCTGTCAGTCTTAGGATCTCTGTTTTAATATGAATGCTGGTCAGTTGTGCCTGAACTTCAAAGGTTCAGAAAGTGCGTAAGAAGAGAGGGGCACCAGCTGAGAACACTGTTCTGGCTGCAGTACCAGCTACTGCTGAGGTTATACTTGAATAACTGACGGATAAAGGCAGATGAAAATTAGCCACACTGACAGAGGAGAAACAAACCCACTGGGGCCAGGCAAACTGTCCAAGGTAAACTGTCTAGAAGTAACAGCTCCTCGTTTAGCCCAGGAGTTCAGGACCAGCCTGGGCAACATGGTGAGACCTCCCTCTACAAAAAAATCTAAAATGAGCCAGGTGTGGTGGTGCACGTCTGTGGTCCCAGCTACTCGGGGCTGAGGTGGGAGGATTGCCTGAGCCCGGGAGGTTAAGGCTGCAGTGAGCTCTAATTGCACCACTGCACTCCAGCCAGGGTGCAGTGCTCCAGACAGAGCAAAACCCTGTCTCAAAAAAATAAATACATAAAGAAGTAACAGTGCCCCCTGGACTTTAAGGATGTGACTTCTTTCCCATTCATCCCTTCTGACTGGCTTGGTAACTGGATCTGAGAAGGAAGTGATATATATATATTTTCTTCAGACCCTCTTGCTCTATCGCCCAGACTGGTGTGCAGTGGTGCGATCTCGGCTCACTGCTACCTCTGCCTCCCAGGTTCAAGCAATTCTTGTGCCTCAGCCTCCCAAGTAGCTGGGGTTACAGGTGTGCACCACCACTCCAGGCTAATTTTTGTATTTGTAGTAGAGACAGAGTTTTGCTATGTTGGCCAGGCAGGTCTCAAACTCCTGGCTTCAAGTGATCTGCCTGCCTTGGCCTCCCAAAGTGTTGGGATTACAGGGGTGAGCCACCACGCCCAGCCGATATTGCTGTTTTCAAGTTTGGCAGGCCAGAGGCCTGGGCTAAGGCACTCAGACAAGCCCCTTCCTTGCCCACCTGGTCACCACCATTCATAGTGATCATTCATCTGCAGTGAGAGGTAGGCAGCAGAGGAATCTGTAATGGATATACTCGATACATAACTTTTTGGAGGTTTTTACAAAAGCAGACACTGTGGCCAGTTCATTCAACAAATTTTTTATTTCAGATACTGTATTTTTCATTTCTAGAATATCCTTTTTAAAGAAACGTTTCTAAATATCTTCTAAAATTTCTTAGCATTGTATCTATCTTTTCCTGTAGAATCTTCAACACATTTATCACTGTTATTTCAAAGCTCTTTTCTACTAATTAGAACATCTTGGTCATTGATGGGTCTCCTTCTATTGACTGATTTTTCTCTTATGTATAAGTCACATTTTTCTATTTGTTCAGGAATTTACAAATTATATACTGTATATAGCGCTTGGGACATAGAGACTAGATTTAACTTCTTTTAACTTCATGTCTTGTTTTTTAGGTTTTAGTATGTTTCTTATCCCGGCCCGCGGGATCGTCACTGCAGGCCCTGGAAGAGGGGGTGGGAATTTGGGGGACAAGAGATACGAGAAATGAAGACAAGACAGTGCTCTGATCAAGTCTCTCCTTTAATGGCGGTAATGCAGTGCCTTATATACACTTGGAGGGGAAGGGGTTGGGCCAGAGGCAAAGATGATCTCATCACGGAGGGCGTGACCAAGTAGGTATTGGTTTCTCTGATCGAACGTCATGTGGCGCCTGCGCTGTCAGGTAGCAATTTTCGCAGGCGCGGGAAAAATAGGTGAAGAAGCAGCAGGAAGAGCGCCATCTTTTATGAGGTATTAATACAGGGGAAAACGCAAAGATAGGGAGGAGGTGTAAGGTGGAAATGAATAAAGCTCAGGCGTTTTTAATCGTCAATTATTATTCACTATGGCCGGGGCGTGCAGCTCCGGACAGTTTCTGGCATCAAAAATACTGTATCAGAATGTCAAGTTCCTACTAAAGACAACTTTTTCTTGATTTTAAGCATCACCAGCCAAACTTAAACAGAAATGAATTTGTACTGAGGACCTGGGCAGCCTGCAACATCCATGGGAGAGCTGCAGAGCAAGAGTGGTGCAAACAGGCGGGAGCCAAGGGGGCTGGGAGGCAGGAAAACTTGACCAATGCATTGCAACTCACTTCCCATTTACAGACGTCTCTTACTACTTCTGGACACTGACCACTACCAATGCCCCTGGATTCTGGACTCCAGTGGTATAAGTGGAAACTTGCCACCCCTCTTCCACCTTTGAGCAATTTCCTAACTGTCCCCACAGAAGCATTCAATTGACAGCCCAAGTCACATGACAACCCCGAGTGCCAGAAGACAGGGAGCTGGATGGTCTGGTTTCCACCTAACTAGCCCTGCAACATGGGGAGGGCTTTCACGCACAATCCCCTTGCCTGGGGAGGTGATCCGCCATATCCCGAGTCTGCATGTTTTTGGTGGGTGTGTCAAGGATTCAAGGCTCTGATGATCTTTACTTGGGCCATTTTTTGGGGGGCAGCATTTGTAGGGAACAACCCTGACGAAAGGATAATATCTCCCTCTGGACAAAGAACAGGCCCACTTACTGCTCCCTGTAAGGGCAGCAGATTCCCCAAGCCCACTCCCCCTCAGCTACAATGCTGACCTGTGTGTGTACGGCATCCCTGGGGGCCCTCCATGCCATGCCTTTGGGCTGGGGCCTAGGGAACTGGTCAACACAGTGCTAATGCTGCCCGTTGCGCTGTGGGTCATAATGAAGTCCTTTGTCTCTGATCCAGGAGTCTTGTGTCTTCTGCCAGTCTCTGTGGAACAGTGACAAGTGGACTGTGAGCTTGTGAGCAGGCAAAATGGAAGGCCCTGACATCTCTTTGTCCAATTGTCTCAGGTGTCAACAGCATTGCTAAATACATATCCATCTCATCTATTTCTCAGTACTGAAGATTCAGTCGTTCTCCAGGAGATTTTTCTAAACTATAATGCATGAAATGTTGAGATGTCTTAGGAAACTTTTTTAAAAGTTTGTGTGTGGAAAGAGGACACCGACAATCTCCCATCTGTCAGCTTGCCCCTTGGCAGTGCGACTTTGCCACTCTTCCCATCGAGTTTATTTCTTCACCCCTTGAGTCTGATGTGTCCCTGCAATTTGCTCTTAGCTAATGTGATGTTAGCAAATTTAACCCAAGCAAAGGAGAGGCTGGAAAAATGCCAGCACATTGAGGCTGTCTTCCTTTTGTTGTGTGTGGGGCCCTGAGACCATGATGTGAGCAGATATGATCTCCTCTGCTGCAGAGGCCTGGAGAGCTGTGGCTCCCCTGCCAGCACCTGCAAGTCTTACTCACCAGACCATCCCTGACCAGCCATCCCCAGCTGGGTACATCTGCAGCTGTGAGAATGTCCCAGCTAGAAAGCATATGAACCACGTGGCTGAACCCAACCCAAATTGCTGACCCACAGACTTAGGAGCAAATAAAGTGGCTGTTTTATGCCCCTTCCTCTTAGTATCATGTGTTTTGCAGCAATGGATAATACACGCAAGGTAAATTAACAAATTTCAATGGATTCTAAGATGCTCATTTGAACATCTTAATGCTTTTAAAGTCGTGATGTGTTTTATAATTCCATGGCATGCCATAGTCTTATTAGCAGTGATTATTGTTCTTTCTTAGTACACGTCTTTCAATCAATGGCTTCTTAAACTCAATAAAATATAGTTTTGGAAATACTGTGCTAAAAATAAAGAACTTCATATATTGCAGAACTCTTCAGAGACTTTAGTAGGTTAACGTGGAGTGTGATTCTCCAAAAGAAAGTAGAGTAATACAGTAATAAGTAAATAATATATAACTTATATGAACATATGACATGTATACTAAAGTAAATAAAAATTCCTCAAACCACAGGACCATGCCCCATCAATTTTTTGCTTGTAGTTCCTCCTGATATTTCAGAGGAGCCCAATTCAGGAGTTTGGGATCAAACATACCTTCTCTCCAGTCAAAGTAATTCATTATACTGGTTTCTTGCCTTAGACGGCCTAAAATGGCAGAGAACATATTCTGAAAACATAGTGCAGGAAAATAGAAAAGGAATAAAAAAGGAAAACTTGAAACAGGAATGCCTTGCGTAGAACAAAGACAACAATGTGCAAATCTAAAAGAGAAAATCAAACGTTAGTGATTTTGTTAATGTTTTAAAATATGTTCCCTTTGACTAACAAAAATTGAAGCCTCTACACTAAAAATGACACCAAAACTCTTACATTAGCTCTACTTTGTCAGAATTGTGAGATGAAGCTTTTCCTGTTAGTTGGTAATAAATGAAAACTCTCTTCATAAGACAAATACACATTTTCACAGTGAGAGAAAAGTAAAACTCACTCCTGGAAGAGCAATTCCAAATTGGAGGCATTTATATCCCATTAGCAAAAAGTTACATATCTGGAAAAACGATGTCTGAAATAATTTTTTATGACCCAGAAATTGTATTTCTACTTTACACAGTGTTTTTTTTTTTTTTTTTTAAAGAGTCTTGCTCTGTTGCCCAGGCTGGAGTGCAGTGGTGAGACCATGGCTCACTGCAGCCTCGAACTCCTGGGCTCAAGTGATCCTCCCAGCTCAGCCTCTCAGACCACAAGCACTGCCACCATGCCCGGCTAATGTTTTAATCAAAAGGTGGGTTTTTGTAGAGATGCGATCTGTTACGTTGTCCAGGCTGGTCTCAAACTCTTGGCCTTGGGCCTCCCACATTGGCCTCCCAAAGCCCTGGGATAACAGGGGTGAGCCACTGTGCCCAACTACCTACTATTATTTCTAAAGCACTCAAGATCTTTATGGTAATATAAAATATATTAAAATCTCAGAATATTAGTATTGGAAGGCGCCTGGTAGTCAGCTGGTTAATCTCTTCCGCTAAAGCCCTAGTGGACCTTCCCTGGCCCCCGCCATGATGAGAGCCCCCCATTTCATGACATAACACGCCCTCTTTAGCGGATGTTTTCTTCGTAAGTGCAACTTACATTTAAAAAAGTTTACCGTTTTTCCATTTCTAAAGTAATCCATGGTCATTAGGGGTAGAAGCAGGAGGAAGAGACCTCCGGGCCGACTCCCCGAGGGCGCCGCGCGTCCCTGGCTCAGGTGTCCCCGCGGGGCTGCACGCGGGGTAACTGCGCACCCATCGCCTTCGCGGTGGACGTCTGACGGGGCTTCCCGGTTACCGCCAGCTCGCGCCACCCCTGCTCCTGCCCCGCTCCTCAGCGGCCTCCGAAGGAGCCTAGAAGCTGTGAGTTCAGCGCCCGGGCAGGGTTCCCCTCCTCAGGCCGCGGCCTTCGCGCTGCACAGCAGGGGGCGCACTGTTCCCTTCCTCAGGCCGCGGCCCTGGCTCTGCACAGCAGGGGGGCGCTGTTCCCCTCCTCAGGCCGGGGTCCTGGCTCTGCACAGCAGGGGGCGCGCTGTTCCCCTCCTCAGGCCGGGGTCCTGGCTCTGCACAGCAGGGGGCGCACTGTTCCCTTCCTCAGGCCGCGGCCCTGGCTCTGCACAGCAGGGGGCGCGCTGTTCCTTTCAGGCCCGAGGAGGCCCCTGGCTTCCCGCGCCAACGTCTGACGTCTGGGAGGGACCTGGTTAGCGTTTCTCCATCTCAGGCCTCACTCCCCTCCCCATTTGCTGTGCAGACACCGTGGCTGGGGGGCCACGAGGTTGCCCCGAGAGCAGGCGCCAGGCGGGACCCTCGCTCAGGTCCTGCTCGGTCTCGGGCAGGCGCAGTCCCTCGCCCAGGCCCCTCGCCCGCGCTCCCGGCGCTGCCCGCGGGGGTCTGACCTGGCGTCTGGAGCTCCGGGAGCGCCTGTCCTCACAGGGCCCATGCCGGCGCCTGCCCTCCGCATTCCCGGCATTGAGGGCATGTCCAGGCGCGCAGGGCCCGTGGGTGCGGTCTGGGGACCCAGCCCTGCCCTTGCGCACCCTCCAGACCTGCTACTTCTTGGATAGAGAGGGGACGCCTTCCCGCCCTCCTTCCAGCCACGCGCTCGGCGCAGCCGTAGGCTCTGCTGACTCTTCCGGAGGATTCTGGAAGGTTCCAGAGGGCTTGCGGCCGCAGCCTTGCCACGCAACGTTCCCTGGGGAGAACATTCCAGAGCCAGGTAACATCCATAAACGGAAGCTGAAACGGCCTGAGACGTCCCGGCAGTAACGAAGACCGCAAGGCGGCCCCAACTGGAGCGGGGCGAGGTAGGAGAAATGGGAGGTGGTGGAGAGACGGGTAGACAAACGCGCTGCTCTTTGGGGACGGTCGCGCCTTGGGGCCGCCGTGGAGGCCCCCAACGCGGAGATGGGGGAGGCCAAGCGGGTGGGGAGGAGCCCGCGGGGCAGTCAAGGGGGTCCAGGCAGGGAAGGTGGCACTGGCCTCCGGGCTCTGCAGCACCCAGGTTTCTTTTCTTCTTTTCTTTTCTTTTTTTTTTAAATGAAATCTTGCTCTGTCGCCCAGGCTGGAGTGCAATGGCGCAATCTTGGCTCACTGCAACCTCCATCTCCCGGGTTCAAGTGATTCTCCTGCGTCAGCCTCCCAAGTAGCAGGGATTACAGGCGCTGCCACCACGCCTGGCTAATTTTTGTATTTTTAGTAGAGACAGGGTTTCACCATGTTGGCCAGGCTGGTCTCCAGCTCCTGACCTGAGCGGATCCACCTCCAATCAGCCTCCCAAAGTGCTGGGATTCCAGGCGTGAGCCCCGGTGCCCGGCCGGCATCCCCATTCTGACGTTGCCTGGCCCCAGACCCTGTAGGTGGCCCCTTTGGAGACGAGACTCCGCAGGTCGTCGGGGTGGAGGAGGCGACTCCAGATGCTCCACTTGGTCGTGGGCACAGGTGGCGGGGGCGTCCCGTCCTCCTGGCCCCTTTCAGCTTCTCTCGAGTTTACTGCGCCTGCACTGCGTCCCTCCGAGCTCGGCGACTCCGAGTAGCGCACGGCACGGCCCACGCGTGAGCAGCTGCGGGGAACGGCGGGGAAGAGCGGGGACACGGTGGAGGCGGCCGTGGGTCCTGTCTCCCAGACAACTCGGGGTGCAAGGCAGCGGAACGCACTCCCCGCGCTGTCGGAGGGGGCCAGGGTAGGGGCGACCCCTGGGCCGCGAACCTGCGGCCGCTGCTGTTCCCCAACGCTTCGATTTGGGGCCTGCTCAGCTGTAGACATGCCGGGACCCCGTCGGTGGCCGTGCCACGCCCCTGGGAGCTCAGAGCCAGGTGGCCACTGGACATTTCCCATTGCCGCCTCCGGCTTCCTTATCAGCCGCCTCAATCCACGGTGACCTCAGGGTCAAGTCTGCAGGCAGAAGGGCGGCCCCTGCGACCCTGTCTCCAGCCCCTGCCTGTCCTTCCAGGACGAGCGTTTAACGTCTCCATGCTTCGTCTCAGAAACTAAGGGTGAGAGGATCCCTGATTCATCGGATCGTGGGGAGGATTAAAGGAGTTAGTGTAGAACTATTCCTGGCCCTTCCTGGCGAGTACCGAGGAAGGGGGCTCCAGGCAGCTTTTCACTGGGCTCCAGGCTCAGTAGGGGCCACTTACAAACGTTTACCTTACTTGCTTCTGGTAACTGTGCTGCACAGAAATCTGTCATCCCCCAAGTCACCATAGGCTGGGGTAGGTGCAGTTGCCACTCCATTCACTAGTGAGGAAACTGAGTCTAGGACTTCCCGCTTAGCTCTGCCCGGCAGCCTGGTCCTCACACAGCCGCCTCACAACCTGGGCCCCAGTGCCCAACCACACACATGGTGAAAAGTAGTCCACTGAGAAGTGGGCTGTGTTGCTTTGATCAGGCAGTGAGCCAGCGTCTGCAAAGCGAGGGCAGGGGCGGGGCTGTGCTTACAGAGACAGGAGACACCTTTTCTCCAATGCGGGCTCTGGCCCACCTGGGATCTTTCCGCTGCATGGCAGCCAGGCTCTCCCGGAGCTCACGGGGTCACCTGCCCAGGGAGCATCCCGGTTCCCAAGGCTTCCCTCTCTATGTGAACCCACTTACTTTGGTCCACCTCTGACCACGCTGATCTGAGAACTTGAATCATCACGAAGGGACAAGTAACTTAATGAACTGATGTTTTAAACTTCAGATTTGATTTTGTTCCTCCCTTGCCCAGACTAGCCTCCTGCTGTCTTTGGAAAAAACCCATTCCTTACTCACACAGACCCTTTTCCCACTCCTTGGGCATCTGTACAGGGCCTTCCCACATGTCCTGTTCCCTCTGCTTGACGGCCCCTCAGCATGCACACACATGCACACATGGACACACAGACACCCCCAGACACACATGGACTCACAGGCACTCACATGCATGGACCAAGCTCCGAGAGTTTGGAGCTTGATGGATTTTTGTTGTTGACCCAGTACCTAGAAGAGCCTGGCACACAGGGCATTCTCAATAACTATCTCCTGGCATGCAGTCAGTGCAGTTAAACCCATTACATTGAAGACTACAGGCCAGTAGGTAGTTACGTGCTCTGTTTTCACAGTGTATCCTGGAAGCAGCGAAAACATGGTTACGTTTCAGGGACCGTCATCTACAGAAAGAGGCCATGGCCTTGATGCAACAGTTGGGACGAGCTGAAGCCCTGGCCCCTGCTCTGTTGAGAGCGGATGGTACTGACTCTTCACGGGCACTTGGTGCCAGCTACCCCCTTTTCAGAGGCATCTGATCTTTGTGTTATAAATGTCTTTTCACGTGTGCATCCTTTAAACTCTAGATTAGTTGTAAATGTAAAACTTGGCTGTGTGCAAGTCTAAAGAGCCCTAGAGAATCCTAGAGGATGGAAATTTAGATTTAGTGAGAGTCAGAGTTTCACGAGGTTTCCGTGATGTGATGTACGTTCTCTGGGGCAGGTGAGAGAGAAGCAGCTGGAGACTCCTGGGCTTGGCCGGTCCTCCAGTGCCCGCAGACAGCACAGCCTCTTGTTGCTCATTTAGGTGATTAGGAGTCTCTTGCATGCTTTATTCTTTGAGAGGAAACAAGTTTGTTTGGGGAATAAAACTATTTTTTTTTCTGGCGTCTGGTGTCTTCTGCTATACACATTATTGCCACAGCAATGAATTATTCATGGTTTAAATCATGCTTACTTAACCCAAGTGCCCCAGGCCTCCCCAGCCTTGAAATATGGCTCAACTTCCTTCTAGCCAGGCCTGGCCGACCACCAGAGCGCAGCGGCTGCTGGCTCCCTTGCCTCTGTGAGAGGCCGGCTCTCCGCACCGGCCTTGGGCTGTCAGTGCCCTGATGGCTCCAGGACGCTCTCCCCAAGTGTCATGAGAACTCAGAGGCCTGAGGCCCAGCACAGGTGAGCTGGGGCTGGGGAGGGATGGAGCCACCTTCCCACTCCCTGCAGGCCATGGGGCCTCCCAGAGCAGTGCCTCTTGTGCCTGCAGCCTCTGTCTCTCTGAAATAGTTCCAGCGACTTCTGTCCATGTGAGGCCACCCCACCTCCACTCTCCTACGAAATTGTCAACAGGGTCTATGCTGCTCACTAGTCATTTTACACAAACAGTCACTGTGTAGAAATTGGAAAGGAGCCGTGCCCGGTGGCAGGGCAGGGATAGGAGGGAAGCAGTGCACTCATTTTGTTCCTCTCGTCTCCTCCTCATTTTATTCCCTGATTGGCAAGTTAGGGTGACTGACCGCGGCGCCTCTGATGGTCCAAGCTGAACCCACATGGAGGACAGAGGAAGTCGCCCACCACCCTGAGATGCACCTGCGGGTTACCAAGTGCACCTGCGCCGCTCACTTTGGCCGGCCTTCATGACAGTTTAGGTGACTGTCCGAAAGCGTGTTGGTCATGTGTTTGGAGGGATTAATTGGAAATGGCGTTTTCTCTAAATTTTTCTCTCTCAAACCTTTTGTTAATGTGTGTGATTACATTGGGAGGATCCCATGGGGGAGGGATGTCTGGTCTCCAGGATGGGAAAATGCCTGCTTCTTTAAAAGAAAAGTCCATGCTTGGCTTCTCAGGCTGCAGAGCTAATTAAGCAGAGGCCTCTCCCTCCCCTAGAGAGGGGATAATGGCCTGGCCCTGCCTTGGGCCCTCTCCTGCGGCTGAGACAGGACCCTCCTCCTTGAGGGACGACTGCCTTTTCTCCATATTTCACAATAAAGCCCCAGAGGGAAGGGATTGTGTCTTACCCTGTGGTGCTATCTGGAGCTACAAATGGAGTTTCCCTAAGGACTAAAGAGTGACTGGACTTAACATATGAACCAGAAGGTGAAGTTGGGAGTGCAGGGCATGGAGTGATGGTGGCAGGCGCTGGGCCCTAGCTGAAGGGGGACAAGCTCCTGGGAGACTCAGCATCGGGGAGCTCTCGGCTCCCGCAGGAGGGTCCATCCATAGTCTGATCCGAGAGAGATGTAAAGAACCCCAGGCTGTGGTGTGTGGAGTCACAGCCACTCTGGAGTGAGGAGGGAGTTGGGGAACTCTGGCTGGAAGCACCTGCTGATTTCCACGGTGTAAACATTCCCACCACCAGCGTTCTGCTGCCGACTGCGTAGTTGGGAAGAGATGTGCGCAATTGACTTTCAATGATCAGAATCTGGAAATTAACATTGATTCAATGTCTTTATTTATCTACATGCCTTGCATTTAGTTTACCATCTCTTTTGCCCCTTTCAACCTGGAACAGTTTCTCAGTCATGTATGTATTCTTTCAGATGAACTTTGAATTTATTTGTTCATTATTTATTTATTTATTTATTTTTTGAGATGGAGTCTTGCTCTGTCAGCCAGGCTAGAGTGCAGTGGCGCGATCTCGGCTCACTGCAAGCTCTGCCTCCCAGGTTCATGCCATTCTCCTCCCTCAGCCTCCCGTGAATTTATTTTTAAGTTCCCCGGGGGATGGGATGAGGACCTCTTTGGCCTTTTGTTTGGAATCATGTTAACTTAGTAGACTTCTTAGCTCTGTTGGACATTTTTAAAACAGAAGAGGCTGCCCAGTGTGAATGTTTCATTTCTTACGATGCTCATCCATAGTCAGAAGAACCAAGGCAGAAATTGAGGATGCTTGTTGTAAAGTTGGGCTGAGAATACACCTCAGAGCCATGATAGACATACACTCTGAAAGAAAAGCAGATCTGGAACTAATAAGCAATTATAGCAAGGTTGTAGGGTACAAGGCTAATATGTAAAAGTCGCTTTCCTATATAGTAGAAATGAGCAAGTGGAATTTGAAAATAAAAATATAATACCATTTTCTGAAAATGAAATACTGAGGTATAAATCTAACAAAGTATGTACAAGAGCTATATGAGGAAAACTACAAAACTCTGATGAAATAAGACAAAGAAGGACTAAATAAAAGGAGAGAGATTCCATATTCATTGTCAAGAAGACTCACTATCATCAGAGGTCCGTTTCTCACAAATTCATCTGTAGATTTAATGCAACACCAACAACAGTTCCAACAAGTTGTTCCCGAACACCAGGGGTTTTGTCCGGGTCATGTTGCCCACTGCACAAAAAGCCCCCAATCTTGAGACAAAGAGAGCTGCCAGGGAAGAAGGCTTTGTTATATCACAGGTGGTGTCAGCTGGAGAGACGGGAGCCAAAACTCAAACCATCCCCACTTCCCGGCTAAAGTCAGGGGTTTACATAACTGTGAAGGAAGACAGGAGGCACAAGGAGGGGTGGTGCATGGGTGTAGCACAGGATATTTTTGGGACGGTGGAATGGCTCTATGATACCGTAATAGAGGATGTGTGTCTGTGTCATTACACATGTAACCAAACCTACATTGACGGCAGTGGCTGCTGCCATCATGCTGGCTGTAGCAGGGAAGTGCGGCTGGGGCCACACACTCCATGGAGCCAGTGGGAGCCCCGCCCCTTCTGCTCTCTGTGCTCCCCATGCTGCTGCAGCTGCCCAAACCACAGCTGCAGACCCAGGCCTCCTGCTCTATGGAGCTGCATGGATATGAGCCTCCCTGTGCACTTGAGGGAGCTGGGAACATTCAAGATCTGCCTTCCCAGGTACAGCTGCAGCTGTGGCACCCATGGCTGCAAACCTGGGCCTCCTGCTCCAAAATGCAGGCAGGAGCCGGAGACGAGTGGGACCCCTGTGCCTTCTGAGTTGGTGGGAGCTCCCAGGTACAGCTGTGGCCGCCCTCCCAGGCACAGGACCCAGGTGTCTCTGCAGCCTACACCCTCAGGGGCCCCATGAAGGACCCCCCA
Organism: Theropithecus gelada; assembly: GCF_003255815.1. Classification (NCBI taxonomy): domain Eukaryota; kingdom Metazoa; phylum Chordata; class Mammalia; order Primates; family Cercopithecidae; genus Theropithecus; species Theropithecus gelada. Next base: position 182,907,174 of record NC_037670.1, read on the forward strand.
TGTCCCTGCAGGCTTAGGGGTGTCTTCTACTGCCTGGCCTCTCTCCACTCCCAGCACCTGCTCCAATCTCAGAGCTGGGGTTGGTGCCAAGCCCAGGGGCCATGGGTGGCAGCAGGAGGCAGATTGATTCCTGGGTGGAAGGGGGCAGGTCCCCAGGAAGGCCCCACCTTCAGGCCAGGGAGGGACTGAAGGCTAGGGGCTGGGCTGCCAGTCCTGCAGACAGGAGTGGGGACTCTTGGTGCCTCTTCTGGGCCCACCCATGACCACTTATGGACCAATCGGCATGCACTTCCTCCCCTCAGAGGTCCATAAAAGCCCTGGGCTCAGCCAGAGCAGGGCAGAGAAGGATCAGAAGATGGAGAGGGCACAGAGCAGAGAGATGACTCGATGGGAGGACCAGCTGCAGAGAGGAGTCCCCTCTCCACTGACAGCAGCAGAAGGCAAGACAACTTGCCCACAGAGAGGAGTGTCAGAGACCTGCAGAGATGTCTGAATGACCTGCCTGCAGAGAGCAGCCACCCTCGCCAGGGCCTCCTCTCTGCTGAGAGCTGAACACTCGAAGGACTAACTGCCTACAGAGAGGAGCCACCCACTCCTCTGAGCTGTTCTGACACGAAATACAACTTTTCTTCTTCACCCTTCACTTGACTGCATACCTCATTCTTCCTGGATGCAGGACAAGAACTCCGGCAAAGGCGCTATGGCCACAGAGGTTTCCAGCCAGAAAAACCAGCATCCTGGAGATCCCATGAGAACGTCACCTACAATACTGAGACGGAGGCCTGATGGAAACCATGGCTCTGGTTGACAATGACATGTTACTTCCCATGAGAATGTCACGTACAACACTGAGATGGAGCCCTAATGAAAACTGTGGCTCTGGGTGACAATGACGTGTGACTGTGGGTTCATCAGCTGTAGCAAATTCACCCTCTGCTGGGGGTTGTTGGAAATGCAGAGGCTCTGATGGGTCATGTATGTGGGAGCTCTCTGTGTACCTTTCTTATAATTTGATGAGAACTTAAAGCTGCTCTAAAAAGATAAGATCTTTAAGAAAAGCTTAGAAAAAAAAAATGGAAGAGAAGAAAAAATGACAGGCAGAAGGTCACGCCTAGCCCCTTGGGGCATGTCCTCAGGCCTCTGCTCCCAGCTGAGGCTAGCAGGTGGTAGGCGGGATGCACCCAGTTCCTCCACTCCCCACACCCACCACAGCTTTCAAAGTTAGGAAGGCAGGCAGGATGGAGGTGAAGTCCGGACAGAAAGGGGAGAATTAAGGGAGGGCGAGGCCTGACTTTGTTTCAGTTTTTCTGAGACAACATTCAGTGCTGCTTCCTGGGTCCCCAAGGCTGGCTCTGCTGCACCATGAACCACACGTCCACACCCTCACTGTCTCCCGCTCATGACACCAGCTCACCCAAGACTGTCACCGAAGGCTCTTTAACATAAAATGAGTCATTTTAACTATTTTTAAGTACATAGGTCTGTGGCATTAAGTGCATTCACTATGATGTGTGGCCATCACCATCGTCCACCCTAGAACTCCTTCATTTTCCCAAACTGAAATTCTGTCCCCTTAAGTGAGTGCTGCCCACCCCCCATCCACTTCTACCTTCTGTCTCTGTGAATCTGACGACTGTCGGTCCCTGAGCACAGTCATACCATCGTAGGCCTTTTGTGTCTGGCTTATTTCACCTAGCATAATGTCCTCAGGGTTTATCCGCATTGTGGCATGTGTCAGAATTCCCTTCCTTTTTTAAAGGCTGAATAATGCTTTACTGTATGGATAGACCACAGTTTGTTTATGCATTCATCCGTAACGGACACTTGGGTTGTGACCATGTTTAGTGGGTGTGAATAAGGCTGCCCTAAACACGGATGCACAGGCACTTGCCCAAGTCCCCGCTCTCAGTTCTTTTTGAGAAATACTCAGAAGTGAAATTGCTGGGTCATCTGGCAGTTCTATTTTTAAGGTTTTGAGGAGCCGCCAAACTGTCTTCCCCAGCGGCTGCCCTGTTTTACATCCCCTCCAGCAATGTAAAGGCTCTCGGTGTCCCCACATCCTCCAGTTTCTCCACATCCACAGCACTTGCTGTCTTCTATTTTTGATACTTGTTACTCTGATGGCCGGGAGGTGGCACCTCATTGTGGTTTTGATTTGAATTTCCCTAATGACCTGTGATGTTGAGCATCTTTTCATGGGTTTATTGGCCATTTGTATGTCGTCTTTGAAGAAATTGTCTATTCAAGTCCTTTGACCATTTTTGAATCGAGCTGTTTGTTTTTTTGTTGTTGAGTTGTGGGGGTTCTTTATACATTACTGAAGGCTTATTTTTATGGTCCAATAATTCTTTACAGCACTGGGTGCGCGCTAGCCAGATGTCGCGATTATTTGTGGCCTGGGGCTATGGGTACACATGTCTCCATTTGGCGGCTCAGCCAACGTTTCTAGGTCCGTTAACTTGAATTCATCTTTTAAAGTGACAAAAGATTTATTTTCCTCCTTATGGCAGTCAAATCTCTGCCTTTCATGTTTCCAGGGCCAAGTACTATCCGGGGGTAAAATGCTAAAGCTCAGTGAGAAATCTCTGGATACACGGAGGTTACATTTCAAAGGCCAGACCCCTGGTGAGGGCAGAATAATAGTGTCATAAATGGCGATGTTGTATTGTGCAGTCGATAAATTGAGTAAATATTTGCTAAAAGCCAGGAAACCCCCACAGCAATAAGGACAAATGATGTTCATCAAAATGGCAGCTGTTTACTCAAGAATTAGGCAGCACTCGCGGCGGGATAGACACTTGGATGTGCTCTCGGGACAGGGGCTGGCCAGGAAAGCTGGAGCTACAGATGGAGCTGGGAAGCTCGCCCTGCGCTGAAACCCACGGGAAAATCAGGCTCCGAGGCACCGGTCGCCCTAAACCACCACAGACGGGGTGTCCACCTTCCGAGGAAAGAGTGGAATATGTCCCCGGGGGCCGCAGCTTCTCCTTCCGTGCAGCAAGGGGCAGCGCCGACGTTTCCCTGAGATTCTCAGCGAGGGACCCAGGGCGCTGCCACCATTATCCTCCTGCCTCCCTGGAGCTCTTACCTCCCACCCTCTCCATCCGGGAGCTTACATCTGGGAACTAATCACTCAGTTTATCTGATTTTTACTTTTAAATCTCTTTCAAACCGTTAGTGCCCTTACAGCTTATTGCAGCCACCCTCAGAGCCAGGCAGCAGAGGAAGAGGAGGCTTGGACTGTGGTGCAGAAACTCCATCCAGCCTTACTTGCCTTGGAAAGGCTTTGACAAGATCATTTATACACTGGAGGATTCTATGATGACTTTTCTTGGCCACCATGAATGGTTCAAGGTTCACGCTGTCTCTGTGGCTCGGCCTTGCCTTCTTTCATCAAAAGAAAAACAGAAGCCAAGGCTGAGGCCTTGCGGACCAGTCCCTCCCGAGTCTCTTCCTGAGTGGAAATAGTGATTCAGTCCAGAACTTCGCCTGCTCAGTCCCTGCTGTAAACTTCGTGGCTCTCTTTAAGTGCTGCTAGATGCCAAGCCATGGAGAGAGCCTGTATCATCAGTGCAATCGCCCTGGGATGACACCAGGGAGGATTATGTAAATTCTCATAAAACCCACAGGCAAGTTTTGCTGAGGCCAGGCCTCCAGAGTCCTCCTGATTGTAAGGGAAAGCACAAACTTGAGTGTGAAGACTCCAAAGCAGAAAAACAGCAGAGCTCAGGAGGAAGCCCGCAGGGAAGGCCAAACCCTCCTGTGTGTGGAGCGGAGGTCAGGCTGGGGCCGGCCGCCAAAGCTCCTGTTCAGCTTGAGCGGGACTGGGCCTGGGCCTGGGCTGTACCCCAGTCCGCAGATGACAGCAGCCCCCGCCAGCCCCACTCGGAGCAACATGCTTTGCCTGAAGCCGCTGGTGTCCACCGCCTGACAGATGCAGGCCCCACTGCACCTGACCACGCCGTGCATGGATCGCCCACTCAGCAAAGACGAATAGGTGACATGCCGGCACCAGGCACCTTGGGCAACACGTGGGGAGCACCGAGCAGGGCTACCTGCAGACAGCCTGGAAGCTCTCCTTGGGCCGACTGGCAACAGGTTACGTGGCCTCTCTCAGTTTCCCACAAGGCAGCCAGGGGTTATCCCAGGCATCACCTGTATTCCTGTGTGGTACCTCAGGTGCCAACATCTGCACGTGTAAGTGGTGTCCAGGCTGCGTCCCTGGAGCCCAACCCTGGACCCCTTTGTGATGGTGAGACCCTGGGCCTCACCCTTCTCACCTCTGAGTGAGGCTTCTCCCCTGAGCCTGTTCCTTGTACCCTACCTGGATGTTTTGGTATTTTTCTGTACCCATATCTCCACACACACAGTGGCGCTTCTCACCACCGACTTGTAATCACAGAAAGCGATGAACAGAGGCAGACACAGCAAGAATGCTGGGAGCTGGCGGAGAAGATGATCCAGGCTGCGGGGGTACTGCAGAGCTGGTGACGTCACCTCAGGATCCAAGACGTGCTTCCTAGGGGCCCCCTGGTGGTCTCCAGGATGAGGGGTGGGCAGTGTGGGAGACTCCCAGGCAAAGAGGTCATGGGAAGGGAGGGCTAGACATTGACAGTGGAGGGTCTGCAGGGATATGGGGGAGGTGGGCCAGGTGGGGAGAGGCTGTGGGCAAGGCCACGGTGTCTGGATGGTCCTGTGGAGGAAGGGAGCCCCCAGACACACTCACGTAGGGCAGCGCTGTGGGCAGATACGAATTTTCAGAACGTTCGCTGGAGATGGAGGGGGTGGGACCACCCCTGAGTCTCAGGAGACGTCATGGGGAGGAGACTCTGGGACTCTGGGTTCAGGTAAGGACTTTGGGTTTGGCACTGATGCTCCTTTCGGGACATCTGTAGACTGAGTGACGTCTGTCCCCCTGTCCACTCCCCTCCCACCCTCGTGATTATGCATCAGTATTTATGGGCCTGGCTAGTCATACCAGGCCGGCCACAGCACAGCATGGAGCTCTAGGCCTCTGTGTGTCTCTGGTGTTTGGATTCCTGGACCTGAGGGTCCAGGGGAGAAGTCATCTGGGGGGTTGGGAGGCTCAGGAAAGAGGCTCTTCCTGCTGTGGACTTGATTAATAGCCCCATGGACAGTCACTGGACTGTTAGCAAGGTAGGAGTCCGGAGGAGCCAGAGTGACACCATTTTAAAATCAGCGCCGTCTTAAACTAACAAGGCACACTCCTTGCCATGCACAAGACATGGTCCTAAGATGTTTATAGCTAAGGAAGCAGCTTGGTGACGCCTGCAAAAACAAACTCCAAGAACAGAAAGTCCAGACGTCCAATACCCATAATTAGGTCTATGCTTTCAAGATAGTAAGAGTCATGCTATGATGACTGACACGCTCAAATGTCAAGGATGATTTTCTTTAAATCAATAGAATGATACACTTTGTCATGCTGTCTGCTCAGCCGCACGTATGCACAGCTTTCGCTTAGCTTTGCAGACGAGACTCCTGTGTAAGAAAAATGGAAAACGAAGTTGGTGTGTCCTCTGCTTGCTTTCTGCCCCGTGACAGAGTCGTTTCTAATAAACGTGCCTCTTTCACTGTGCTCTGTGACTGGCCTTGAATTCCCTCTTGTGTGAGATCCAAGAAGCCTCTCTTGGGGTAGAGACCCCCTCTTCCAGGAACAGGACCACCTCTCGCTTCCCCCAGACCCAAAGGGCAACCAAGGGACCGGCTCCAGGGCTCGTATGGGAAAGTCTTCTCTTTGAGTGAGCCTGGGAGTAAACGCTCCTGCTTGAGTGGCTCCCTTATGGGTTTCTGCAAGGAATGTCTTTGAAATATTTGGCAGATCTGAGGCTGAATACAGACCATTCACCAAAACGCTTTCCAAAACCATCTACTTCAGATTTTGTGAATACATTTGAAATGGCGTTGCAGAGTCCTGACCACAGAATATTGTTTTAGAAGCGAGTTTTGAGCTTTGGTCTCATGTGCTGATTTTTCCAGCAAGGACACGGAAGCCACATTTGTGATGAACTCCGAGCCATGCCCACCCCTCTGGGGCCAGGCCAGCCTGAAGCCATCTCACTGGCTCTCCAGCTGCCAGAAATGTCGGCTAGCTTCTGAATGCAAAGTTCCATGCCAGGATATTGACAGTGGCCCTGCTTACAGTAGTGAAAAATTAGGAGTTATGTGTCCCACACTGAGGAAAGAGGTGAACTCCAGCACGAGTGTATTAGTCTGTTTTCATGCTGCTGATAAAGACATACTTGAGACTGGGTGTTTTGGTGTTTTTCTTGTTATAAAGAAAAAGAAGTTTAATGGACTCACAGTTCCACGTGGCTGGGGAGGCTTCACAATCGTGGTGGAAGGTGAAAGGCACATCTTACATGGCAGCAAACAAGAGAAAAAATGAGGGAACCAAGTGAAAGGGGTTTCCCTTTATAAAACCATCAGATCTTTGAGACTTACTATCACGAGAACAATATGGGGAAACCACCCCTGTGATTCTGTTGTCTCCCACTGGGTCCTTCCCACAACACATGGGAATTATGGGAGCTAAAATTCAAGCTGAGATTTTGGTGGAGACACAGCTGAACCATATAATTCCACCCCGGCTCCTCCCAAATATCATCTCTTCACATTTTAAAGCCAATCATGCCTTCCCAACAGTCCCTAAAGTCTTAATTCAGCATTAACTCAAAAGTCCACAGTCCAAAGTCTCATCTGAGACAAGTCAAGTCCCTTCTGCCTATGAGCCTGTAAAATCAAAAGCAAGTTAGCTACTTTCTAGATACAATGGGGGTACAGGCATTGGGTAAATATATCCATTGCAAATGGGAGAAATTGGCCAAAACAAAGGAGCAACAGGCCCCATGAAAGTCCGAAATCCAGCGGGGCAGTCAAATCTTAAAGCTCCAAAGTGATCTTCTTTGACTCCGTGTCTCACATGCAGGTCACACTGATGCAAGAGGTGGTTCCCATGGTCTTGGGCAGCTCTGCTCCTGTGGCTTTGCAGGGTGCAGTCTCCCTCCTGGGCTTTCACAGGCTGATGTTGGGTGTCTGCAGCTTTTCCAGGTGCACAGAGCAAGTTGGTGACTACCATCCTGGGGTCTGGAGGATGGTGACCTTCTTCTCACAGCTCCACTAGGTAGCACCTCAGTGGGGACTCTGCGTGTGTGGGTGCCTACCCCACATTTCCCTTCCACACTGCCCTAGCAGAGGTTCCCCATGAGGGCCCTGACCCTGCAGCAAACTTCTGCCTGGACATCCAGGCATTTCCATACATCCTTTGAAATCTAGGTAGAGGTTCCAAACATCAATTCTTGACTTCTCTTCCCCTGCAGGCTCAACACCAAGTGGAAGCTGCTAAGGCTTGGGGTTTGCACCCTCTGAAGCCATGACCTGAGCTGTACCTTGGCCCGTTTTAGTCATGGCTGGAGTGGCTGGGACACAGGGCACTAAGTCCCTAGACTGCACACAGCAGAGGGACCCTAGGCCCCACCCATGAAATCATTTTTTCCTCCCAGGCCTCTGGATCTGTGATGGGAGGGGCTGCCATGAAGGCCTCTGACATGCCCCGAGACATTTTCCCCATTGTCTTGGCAATTAACATTCAGCTCCTTGTTACTTATGCAAATTTCTTCAGCCAGCTTGAATTTCTCCTCAGAAAATGGGACTTTTGTTTCTATTGCATTGTCAGGCTGCAAATTTTCTGAACTTTTTTGCTCTGCTTCCCTTATAAAACTGAATGCCTTTAACAGCACCTAAGTTACCTCTTGAATGCTTTGCCACTTAGAAATTTCTTCCACCAGATATCCTAAATAATCTCTCAAATTCAAAGTTCCACAAATTTCTAGGGCAGGGGCAAAATGCTGCCAGTCTCTTTGCTAAAACATAACAAGAGTGACCTTTGCTCCAGTTCCCAAAACAAATTCCTCATTTCCATCTGAGACCACCTCAGTCTGGATTTTATTGTCCATGTCATTATCAGCATGTTGGTCAAAGCCATTCAACAAGTCTTTAGGAAGTTCCAAACTGTCCTACATTTTCCTCTCTTCTTCTGAGCTCTCCAGACTGTTCCAACCTCTGCCTGTTACCCAGTTCCAAAGTTGCTACCACATTTTTGGGTATCTTTACAGCAGCACCCCACTTGCACTGGTACCAATTTACTGTATGAGTCCGTTTTCATGCTGCTGATAAAGCCATACCCGAGACTGGGTAACTTATAAAGAAAAAGAGGTTTAATGGACTCACAGTTCCACATGACTGAGGAGGCCTCACAATCATGGTGGGAGGTGAAAGCCAGGTCTTATGTGGCAGCAGACAAGAGAGAAAATGAGGGAACCAAGTAAAAGAGGTTTCCCCTTATAAACCCATCAGATCTCATGAGACTTAGTCACTACCACAAGAACAGTATGGGGGAAACTGCCCCCATGATTCTGTTATCTCCCACCAGGTCCCTCCCACAATACATGGGAATTATGGGAGCTACAATTCAAGATGAGGTTGGGGTGGGGATACAGCCAAACCGTATCGATGAGTCTCTGTGGGGTGGGCATGCTTGGAGGTCAACGTGGGCCCTTCAGGATGAAGGTCCTTTTGTGTTTTGCTTGTTCACAGATATACCCTAAGTGCCTGATGCAGAGCCTGGCACATAAGAGCTGCTCAGTAAGTTTTTATTTCGGATAACATGGGGAGAAAGACTCTGGGTGGTGAATCTTTCCAGAACCTAAAGTGTGAAGCGTCAAAAAATAAGGGAGTGGACATGGTGTGGGTCCGAGTACCTTTTGTCTCCCTCTTTTCCTCTGTCTCGTCCACCTTGGCTGCATAGCCTCATTCCTGAACCTTGTCTGCTGCTCTCCAACAATAGGTCAAGAGAGGATGGAGGAGGTGCAGGGAGTGAGCTCATAGCTGACACATGGGAATGGGTCTTAGTCTCCAGGGAAAGCTGGGCTCCTTACTCAGTGCTTGTCCCTAAGTGCCTATGCTGCTCCCAGGCAGTATGAATGGTCCGTGCCCTCTTCAGAGCAGATTGTGATTCCAGCCCTTAGCTTGGGGGCCAGCCAGCTGCAGGGTCAGATCTTCCCAGGAAGAAGGTGCTAACTCCACTGGGTGGCACTGAAACCCACATGGCACTTTAGCAACGGTGGACACCTTTGCTCTTCTCACTGGGATAGCCCGGGGCTCATTGGTCAAGGGCGGTCAACAGCAGTTCCCTGTCCACACCTGCTCCAGACTGCCACTGGGGATCTTTACTGACATTTTCCTCTGCAAGGTAACTCTTGAGGGCAATTTTAACTTGATGTAATAGAAAGGATGATATTGGCAAAAAAAAAAAAGGTGTGATTTGTCCTGGGCCTCAAAAGCTACTGTGGTCAGTACCAAGTAGAGGATGGGTTTGTTCAGGAGCCTGTGAGGGGTGGTGACCCCACTGGGAACTGCTCCCAAAGTCTACAAGCCAGAACACATCTCTTGCAGGCACAAAAATGTGTTGGTTCTCCTGTAAGCCAGTGTCACTCTCAGGACTTTCCTTTCCCATTTTTTTTCATCAAGGCAGGTCACAGATTGCACTTTGTCCTCTGAAATGAAGGCTGTGTTTTAATTACTCAGGGATTATGTCCACATGAATGCCCAGACACCAAAACTTTAATGTGCTCCTCTAATTGAAAATTAATGTTACCAGTTTAATTATGTGTTCATAATGAACATGCAATTAGAAAAGCTCCTGCAGGCTTTGGGGAGCCTCTGCCTGAATTGCGTGCTGTGTGCACTCACATTTTCTCCAAGAGATACAAAACAGGTAGTTCAGAGTTCAGGGTCATACTCAACATCTTCTTATCTTCCTGTATG
>NC_037670.1:182922019-182991677 GCF_003255815.1 Theropithecus gelada
ATGCAAAATGCTACAGCCACTGTGGAGGATGGCTTGGCGGCTTTTCCTGAAATTTAACCTCCTATTACCATATCATCCAGCAGTCACACTCCTTTGTATTTACCCAAAGAGCTGAAACCTTACGTCCCACAAGAGTCCGCACGTGCGTGTTTACAGCAGCTTCATTCACAGTTGCCCGAACTTGGAAGTAACTGAGATGCCCCTCAGTGGTGAATGGGTGAGTGGACTGTGGTGCATCCAGACCAGGGAATATTCTTTGTTGCTGAAGAAAAACTGAGCTATTAAGCCATGAAAAGACCTGGAGGAACCTTAACTGTATATTAGTAGGTGAAGGGGCCAATCTGAAAAGGCCACACGTTGTGTGATTCCAACTCTATGACATTGTGGAAAAGGCAAAACCATGGAGACAGTAACGAGTGCAGCGGCTGCCGGGGCTGAGGGAGGGAGGGGGAGGGGGAAATGCCCCCGGACACAGATTTAACTGCACTTTGATGAAGGGTTAATATGTGACCATCTGCCAGGAAGGCAGCAGTTAAGCTGAGAGAAAGGAGGGCGACCCAGCGCTTTGCACAGGCCACAGAAGAGAGGCTGCCCATTGTCCGTCCCTTCTGCTCGGGGTCCCACGTACCGGTCCCCAGCCCACGCCCCTCGGCCTTCCTGCGGTTAGCTCTGACGGGAAGACAGGGCTCTGCCCACCCTCGCTGCCAGCTGCGCACCCACGGTCGAGCTTCTGTGTATCAGCCTCTCATGACTTGGATTTGGGGACCTCCTGAGGAGTGCGAAGGCTGGTGGATGAAGCTTGAAGTGCGGACTCCAGATGGAAATTCCAGTGTGGGGACCCCCCTCCACACCCCCACCTTCATCCACACTCCCCTCTCCTAAAGGGGGACCCCCATCCACACCCCCACCTTCATCCACACTCCCCTCTCCTCAGTGGGGACCCCCGTCCACACTCCCGACCTGTGTCCTCACTCCCCTCTCCTCAGTGGGGACCCCCGTCCACACTCCCGACCTGTGTCCTCACTCCCCTCTCCTCAGTGGGGACCCCGTCCACACTCCCGACCTGTGTCCTCACTCCCCTCTCCTCAGTGGGGACGCCCGTCCACACTCCCGACCTGTGTCCACACTCCCCTCTCCTCAGGGTCTTGTTTTCTGCCCAGGGCCGTTTCCTACAGAGAGGGAACGTGTCAGGAAGCAATGATTCCACTCACGCTCCAGGTTTTCCTGACTCACCCAGACCCTTAACATCTTTTCCTTGGCTCCCATTTGTAGCATCTAACAATGTCCAGATCACCTGTCAAATGTGCAGCCTCCCTGCTGCCTTCAAGAGGCGGCTGAGGTCCTGTCTTGGGTCACTGTGTGGTTTTCACGAGGCCTCCAGGAGCCCCTCATGTTGAAGACACCCAGAGTTTCCTCCACGAACAGAAGATGTTTGTTTCCCCACATTTTCCCTAAGTTCTTATGAAAAAATTTAATCCTTAAAACTTGGCTTTCTGCTAATAAAGAAAGAACAAACTCCCTAGGTATTTTAAGAGACAGTCGAAGCTGCCTGCTTGCTAGTCTGAAATTCTTTCAACATATATACATAAAAAGAGAATTCTTCTTTGACCCAGGACCTTCTGAAGCCAGGCGGGTGTGGAAAGGTGTCCTCTGTCCTGACAGCGGCTCCTGCCCGGGCTCCTGTGTCTGGAGTGCTCGTCGTGGTTCATCTGCCTGCCCTCCGCAGCTCTGTGTGCTACGCGCGTCTTGAGGCATCTGCCTTCGTGTGTTCGTGCTGTCTTTCCACGCACAGGTGGAAGAAGAAGAAGGGTGAGGCCGCACAGTGCTAAGACGCAGGCTCTGGGATCACAGAACCCGGACCCAACGTGCCAGGCTGCCCCTGGGGCTCTGTCCCATCTTCTCTTCTCAAACCGCCCTGTGCTGGTTCCTCCCCCTGGGCCTGTGAGGAGAACCCCTGGCCTAGCGTTTCTAACCAACGCCAGAAACCAGCGGGTGGCCAGCTCCGTCCTACCCAGTGCTCCTGACTGACCGTCAGCAGCCACCGAAACCTGTTGTTGTCCTGGCTCAGTCTCTAGGGGATTGTTGCTGAGGTGATCACTTCACATTCCCATATGATATTTAAGAGTCCTCCGCTCCCTGCCCGGCAGCCTCGTGAGTCACATTGTCACAGAGAACACGACTGCTGGGAAGTCTCCTGCTGAGCTCAGATGTCTCACTTGGATTCTTGTTAGTTCTGATTTCCAATCTTCAGAGGTGGCATTTTCGATTTTTCCCTCATACAATGTATTCCTTCATTTGGCAAATACTTGTTGAGTACTTACCATGTGACTGGCACCGTGGACAGACACAATAGGGAAGCAAGATGGAATTCCAGGTCCCGAGAGGGTGAAAGAACGGAGGACGGCCTGGCGATCATGACGTTAGGTCTTCTTAGCAGGGTCCGGGAACGGCTGGCTCCCTGAGCAGGGAAGAATGCCAGCGTAGCCAAGACGCTGAGAGTCCAAACCCCTCCGCAGACAGCGAGAGGAGGTGGGAACTGCTTTCTCTGAGACGAGGATGAAATGCCAACATCCACGTGGATACACCGGAGGCAGCCGGAATCTGTGCCTGCCACCTATGGGTTTTCTTTTCTCCCTTTAAAACATTTTTATTTTTAATTTTTGTGGGTACACAGTCGGCATATATATTTATGGGGTACATGAGATGCTTTGTTACGGGCATGCAATGCATGCCGATCACATCACGGATAATGGGGCGTCCGTCCCCTCAAGCATTTATCCTTTGTGGAACAAGCAATATAATTACACTCTTTTAGTTATTTTAAAAGAGCTAGGGTCTTCTTCTCTTGCTCAGGCTGGTCTCAACCTCTAGGCTCAAGCAATCCTCCCACCTTGGCCTCCCAAATTGCTGGGATTTCAGGTGTGAGCCACCATGTCCAGCCTCTTTATTTTACCTTTTTCCCCTTATTATGGGTTGAGGCTGCAAAGTGTTGTCAGTATCACGTGCTGGTCAGTGTGCAGGAAGTAACACCCCCAGGGAAACGTGGAGTCCTGCCACGGCCCTGCTGCCCTTTTAGATCACGATGGGCTGCGTTTGGAATGAGTATAGTGGGGATTGCTAACCTGTGGTTTTCTCTTCTCTGACAGTGTCACCAGGCGACTTGGTACAAAAGGTAGGAGACAACTTCCAGCCGAGACCTCGTCAGGAGGAAAACGCAGGCATCGCTTCTCAGAGACCCCCCCTAGAGCTCAGCAGAGTAAAATCGTCCGTTACAGTTTCTCAAATTCGCCACCTACATGAAGACACAAAATGCAAACCCTAGAGACCCCGCCAGGCCCCCATTTCCTTCTCACTCCCAAGTTCGTCCCTCCAGGAAATGCAGCCAGGAAAGCCGGCACTTGGAGCCTGGCTCACCCGCCGCGGAGCTGGGGACCTCGTGCATGTCACCGAGGCTCTCCGGGGCCGTTTCCTAATCTGTGAAATGCAGTTCTTCACTCGCAGGTCTGTTCTGAGAAGTGAATGACAGGATGCCCCGACCCCTGACAGCGTTCGGCCACTCAGCAGATACAGCGTCCTTCCTGGCTCAGGGCCTCTAGTTTCTTCTGGAAGGGGCTGTGCTTCTTGCCATATCCAATGAGGCCTGTGTTGTTCTTTCCTAACACACCTGCCTCACCTCTGAACAATATCATTTTTCTGTTTTGGAACTGATGTATTTTTGGCATGAGGAAAGTGAGAATGTTTACGACCTGTGCTGAGAGCCGGCCGGCCTGGCAGCGGCTGAGGATGCTGGAGAGAGCTGCTCTCAGCTCTGCTGCCTGGAGTGAGTGGAGTGAGACTTAGAATTTGAGCGGCTTTATGCAGGTTGGAGCCCACAGAGGCTGGTTCCTCCTCCTCATCTCCACTCGATACATGCCTGTGGCTGTCCTGGACAACTGTCCTAACTTTGTCTGTGGAGTCAGAATTCACTTCTCCAGATGGCGCTCTGTTCTCAGCACGAGACTCTGGGGTTTGCTCACTGAGGTGGTTGTCCTCTGTCCTGTGGCCTATGGCTGATGCCCTTGCAGGGTATCAGTCCCTGGTGCCTGTGAGTTCCCCAGGGATCCTGGATTCCTCAGTCCTGAATCAGAAGGGGGTAGGAAAGCCCATGCGTGTGGGTGGCCTCAGCCCCAAGCCCCGACCTCCAGGGCTGCCCGTCCTCCGTGTGAGAAGGGGCGGCTCAAGGGGGTCCCTCGGTCTCTCCTGGTCAAGGTGCCTGTGCTCCCGTGACTGCAGCCGCTCGTCGCTGAGTTCTGAGCATCCACAGGCTCAGCCTCCACCACGGACCCGAGTGTCCCTTCTCTGTGGCACCACAATTCAGAACTTTTGTTTCAGAAAGATGAGAGACTGTACGACCTAGCACTGGGTGGATACTTCAGGTTTGTGAGCCGAGCGCACAGATTGTAAGTGACACTTCAGAGGCTGCCAAACTGAGACAGATAATTAGCTGCCAGTTACTTTTGAAAATTCAACAGTATGTGATTATCACGTGTTGGATTATCACTGGATGAATACCTTCTTCACACGTATAAATGGCAGTTTATCTACAAGCCGATGGTTAAGTCAAACCACAGCCCACACAACAGTTCTAGACAGGTTCTCACCGGAAGCTTCTGGGAGGCTCATTTGACGGAACTCCACGTCTCTAAGCACACATGCCCGAAGGTCCAGACCCTGTGGCTGGAGAAGCATGTGGAGCAGGGCTCCTCCCTCGCCCCGTCTGCTAAGTGCAGTGGAGTCTTTCAGCTTTTCTTTATCCTCCAGAGGGGCTTGCTTTTGCCACCATGTTGTAGTTGTTTAAAACTCATACGCACACGCACACCGTGTTGTAGTTGTTTAAAACTCATACGCACATGCACACCGTGTTGTAGTTGTTTAAGACTCATACGCACACGCACACCGTGTTGTAGTTGTTTAAAACTCATACGTACACGCAGACACACCGTTGCTGAGGTAACTTGATTTCCTGGTGGAGCCAGGAACCCCCTTCCTTGTGCAGTCAGGCAGGGTTCCCATTGCTTTGGTTTGGTCGGGTGACGCGTCTGTGCCAGATGCACTCTCGGAGGTGCCTGCAGGGCCACGGGATGCTGGTCACTGCTCTAGAGAAGAGGTGAGGCGGCGTCTGTGTGCAAGTTATGCTCAGGCCTTCAGACAGCACAGCCACGAGGAGCAAACTTCTAGGGACAGGCCACAGGTAGGCACAGCTGGGGAACGTTGCAGGCTCACTTCCAGATCCCCGCAACAAAGCCAGACACATGCATTTTTGGGTTTCCCGTTGCATATGGAGGTTACGTTTATACTGTACTGTCGTCTGTCTGTTAAGTTTGCAACAGCATTATGTCTAAAAGACAACGTGCCTGTCTTTGTTGCTAAAAATGCTGATGATCATCTGAGCCCTCAGTGAGTCCTAATTTTCTTGCTGGTGGAGGGTTTTGCCTCAGTGTTGGTGGCTGCTGACTGATCAGGGTGGTGCTGCTGAAGGCTGGGGTGCCTGTGGCAATTTTTAAAAAACAAGACCACGATGAAGTGTGCCACATTGATTCATAGAAGATTTCTCTGTAGCATGCCATGCTGTTTGACAGCATTTTACCCACAGTAGAACGTTTTTCAAAGTCAGAGTCATCCTCTCAGACCCTGCTACTCCTTTATCAGCTAAATTTATGTGATATTCTAAATCGCTTATTGTCATTTCAGCAATGTTTGCAGCATCTTCACCAGGAGTAGATTCCATCTCAGGAAACCACTTTCTTTGTTAGTCATAAGAAGCAATTTCTCATCCTTAAACTTTGATCCTGAGACTGCAGCAATTCAGTCCCCTCTTCAGGCTCCACTTCTAACTACAGTTCTCTCGCTGTTTCCATTCCACCTGCACCTCCTTCTTCCACTGAAGTCCTGAACCCCTCAAAGTCATCCATGAGAGCTGGAATCAACTTCTTCCAAACTCCTGTTAATGTTCGTATTTTGTCTCTTCTCACGAATCACTGGTGTTTTCAATGGGATCTAGGATGGTGAATCCTTTCCAGGAGGTTTTCGACTTACTTTGCCCAGATCCATCAGAGGAATCACTGTCTGTGGCAGCAATCGTCTTACAAAATGTATTTCTTAAATAATAAGACTTGAAAGTTGAAATTTCTCCTGGATCCCTGGGCTGGAGAATGGAGGAGGTGTCAGCAGGCAAGAAAACAGCATTTATCTCCTTGTACAGCTGCATCAGAGCTCCTGGGTAATGAGCAGTAATTGTTTGAAAGAAAGCTTCTTAGGTAATGAGCAGTAATATTTAGAAAGAAATATTTTCTGAGCAGTATATCTCAACAGTGGGCTTAAAACAACAGGCCAAGTAACTTTAGCATCATTCTTAAGGGCCCGAGGGTTTTTGGCAAATGAGCACTGGCTTCATCTTTGTCACCAGCTCCACCAGCCCCTAATGAGAGCGCCAGCCTGTGCTTGGAAGCTTTGAAACCAAGCATTGGCTGCTCTTCTTCAGCTAGGAAAGTCCTAGATGGCATCTTCTTACAATAGAGGCTGTTTCGTCTACGTGGACAATCTGTTGTTTAGCGCAGTCACCTTCACCGATGATCTTAGCTGGATCTTCCAGAGAGCTTGCCACAGCTTCCCTGTCAGCACTCCTCACGGCTGCACCTGCTCTCCGTGCTCCGCAGGCAACCTTTTCCCTTAAACCCCATGAACCAGCCTCTGGGCAGGGTTCCTGATGGAGGGTGGGAGGGACACCTGCTCTTTTTGTTCATACTCCTGCTTTAAAAGATGCACATACTCTATTATTTTTAAAAACTACCATTTTTGTTTTGAAGAGATTTGAATCTCCAAACAAAATTTAAAGCAAATACAGAGGAAAAGCCAGTCAGAGGCTTATGACTCTGAGGCCAGTACTGACAGGTTCCGTTCAGGGCTCCCATGTCCAGTTCAACCAGATGACTGGAGCAAACACGAGCAGCAAGGAAACCAGGTTCTGCTTTTCAAAGTTTTCTTTATTTCTTCTTTTCAGCTGGGTCTATGGAGGAGTAGATAGTTCAAAACTTTGAAATAATGTCAGATTTACAGAAAAGTTGCAAAAAGAGTACAGAGTTCATGCACACCCTTCACCCGGCCTCCCAGAATGTTAACATCTTGCAGCACCATTGCACAATGGCCAAAACCGGAAGTTATACCGGTGCAACGGTATTAACAGAACGCTACACCTGTTTGAACCACGCCATTTTTCTAGGTATCCTTTCCTGATACTGGTTCAACGTTATTAACAGAATGCAACACCTGTTTGAACTGTGCCAGTTTTTCTGGGTACCCCTTTCCTCGTCCAGGAGCCGGTCCCAGATGCTGCCTGGCATTGTCATCCTGTCTCGATTCCTTGGTCTTGCCTTGTGTTTCACGACCCTGGTGCTTTGGAAAAGTACCGTTCCGGTGTTTTGCAGGTGTCTGTTTGAGTTTGTCTCGTATTTTCTCATGCATAGACTAAATTAGTGTCCTTTAAAGTATCCAGCAGAGGCGACGCTGCTGCTTCCCACACCGAGCCCGTGTGCCTCCGTCTGCCTGGGCCCCACGTGGGAAAGCACACAGCTCCTTTGCAGTTCAAACAAGGCATCAGTGACGCATCCCATGCATGTGTATTTCTGTGTTCTTGGAGGTGTGTTTTCCAGAAGACTCTGAGAAGTGGGATTGCTGGGTCAAAAGCAAGTGTGTGTAGTTGTGTCAGGTGTTGACAAAGCCCCGGCTGAAGGGTGGTCCCAGTTCCAATTCCCCCCAGTGCTGGTCTCCTCAACTTCACCAGGAGAAGGTGTCATCATACTTTAAAAAAAAGTGACTGAGGACCATTTTAGTGTCTTCTTGGTGAATTGTTTGCCTTATTCCATGGTTCTGTTGGGGTTTTTCTGGCCCTTTGATCCTCCGTTTAGAAGGATTCTTGCTATGTTGGCTCTATTAGCTCTGCATCGGTGGGATGTGCTGTGACTGTTTTCTTCTGGTTTGTCAACTGCCTTTTAACTTTGTATATGGTGGTTTTTACTGGTGTTAAACATTTTTTGTGGGCAGATTTGTAAATATTTTCTTTCGTTGCCCTTGGATTTTGACCGTAGTTAGCCAGTTTCCCCGTGGTTAGAGGGATTCACCCAGGTCTTCCGGGACTTGAACGATTTCTTTTTCCACACTGGGGTCTCTAATTGATTGGAAGTGTCTTCCCGCGTCGGTGTGAATCGAAGTTCGTTTTCCACCCGGCTGACGCGCTGTTCCTGCACCGGTTACGAAAGACTTGTGCCTAAGGGTGGAGGCGCCACTTTGTCATTTCGGAAGCAGCATTTTCACTTTGAATATGTTTGTTAGCGTGCGCATTGCTGAAACGTACGGGGCTCTACACCAAAATGTCAGTCTTACCATGTGATAGTTTGAAAAGTAATAAAAATCAGTTTTCAGAACGGTAGGTAAAGGACGTCAAAACTTCCACAGGAATTTCCAGATGGCGCATGTTGGGGAATGAACTGAATTGTTGGCTGCGTGTGGTCATCTCTGCAGAGCGGCACTGTGAGCACATGTATGTCTTATTCAAAGTTTTATGTTTTTTAATTAAAAATGCATTGCAAGACCAGGTGCGGTAACTCACACCTGTAATCCCAGCACTTTGGGAGGCCGAGGCAGGTGGATCACTTGAGGTCAAGAGTTCAAGACCAGCCTGACCAACATGGTGAAACTCCATCTCTAGCAAAAATACAAAAATTAGCCGGGTGTCGTGGTGGATGCCTGTCATCCCAGTTGCTCGGGAGGCTGAGGCATAAGAATCTCTTGAACCTGGGAAGTGGGGGTTGCAGTGAGCCAAGATTGTGCCACTGCACTCCAGCCTGGACGACAGAGTGAGACCCTGTCTCAAACAAACAAACAAACAAACAAAGCACTGGAACTAGACATGGACGAATAAGCTAAAACCTGACTAAGGGCAGGAACTGCGACATGACTGGATCCTTGGAGACGACGTCACCGTCTGCCACCAGCAGGGTTTGAGCTGAGCCATTTCACTCCCACTGTTCCTGTGCGTTTGCATAAATCCCTCCAAGCCTCTGATATGCACCACCCCGTGGCACTGAAGAAAATCTGGCTGGAGTTAAGATTTGTAGCAAGATGTGGAATCATTTTTCCGGTGTGTGGAGTCCACAGGCCCTTGTGGCTGCAGGGTGGGACTAGGTCTGGTCCTGGGACCTGCGGTTTTCTGGGTGTGATTACCTGGGCTTTTAAACATGCAGGTTCACGTTTCCATCCACAAAGAGCCCACATGTCCTTTGGAAATTGAAAAAGGACTTTAAAAACCTGAGTAACCAGTGAAGTGTCTGCTGATTTGGGGGCAGGATGAAGAACTGAAAGCTGCCCTGGGCTCCTTCCTGGGAGAGGCACGCATTCCTGCCGGGTGGAGCCCAGTGTGGACTTGCACACTTTTCTGTGTGTGTTCTCTTTCACAAATCAACCCGAGCAATTGCGGTCATATTTTGACCCTTGAATGCCAATCAATGAACAGAAACAGCATTTGAAAATGTGCACTCAGACGTCATCCACATGGCAGCCGGGCTTTGAGATAAGGGGACGGCCTTCCGTGCTCTGGTTCCTGCGGCCGAGAGAAGAGGATGGCTTTCCGCACGCTGTCTGCTTTGCTCTGGGCTCCTGAGACTCTCCTTTGATTGTCATCACACAACCCTCGCGACTCCTTCCCGCCACGGAGGGAGATTGGTGGCGATGGGTTTTGTCTTCATTTTCCCCAGGAAGACATGGAAAAACCAAGTTAGATCAAACGGAGGAAAACAGTCCTGCCACCTGGGTGGGCTGTGTGGCGTGGGCCAGTGGTCCGGGCAGGCAGGGCTCTGGGCGTGCGTCTAGGGCTCCGGGCATGCGTCTAGGGCTCCGGGCATGTGTCTAGGGCTGTGGGCGTGTGTCTAGGGCTCCGGGCGTGTGTCTAGGGCTCCGGGCGTGTGTCTAGGGTTCTGGGCGTGTGTCTAGGGCTCCGGGTGTGTGTCTAGAGCTCCTGATGAGTCAGTCTCACACGTGGTCTGCTCAGGGGCCCAGGGAAATAGAGTCAGCGCTGCACAGTCAGGCACAGGGACCCTTGAGTGTGAGTCCACGACCTTCAGAGGGGTCAGGTGGGAGGACAGAGTTTGCTTCTGAATGACCTTGACCACCGAGGTGGATAGATTGTGTTCACTTAAATGTAAAATAGTGAAATTTAAATGTTTTAAGGAAAGAAAATGTTATTTGTATTTAAAATTGATTAACAGTGAAAGATAAATGGTAAATGGAACAAACATCCAACAGACATGAGAAAGAGCAAAAGATGGAATGACGAGATGAGACAATGAGGAGCCTGAAAAGAGAAAGGGCCAGGCAGGTGCAGAGACAGAGGACCCAGCCATGCTGGGGAGGGCGGGTGCAGAGGGGCCAGGTGAGAGGGCCAGGCAGGCACAGAGACTGAGGACGCAGCCTCGCCAGGGAGGGCAGGTGCAGAGACAGAGGACCCGGCCATGCCAGGGAGAGCGGGTGCAGAGACAGAGGACGCAGCCATGCCGGGGAGGGCGGGTGCAGAGGGGCCAAGCGCTGACAGGGAGAGGATCTTTCCAGTGGCTTCCCCTTCGGAGCTCGCACTCACACTCACTTTAATCCTTATAAGGCCCTGTGAGGCAGGCACCGTAATAATTGCTGCATAACCAGCTGGTGAGAAAATCCAAGCTCATAATTAGTAATCGTCACCAAACAGCTTCCTTGGCTGACAGCACAGAAACCAACACAGTAGATGGGCTGGTTCCGGCTGCTGGGGGCCGGCGTCTGCAGACCTGCCCCGTGAAGCTTACGTGGCCTGCCAGGCTTCATGCTCGGCAGGTCCTGTGGCCTCCTGGGGCTGTTTCTTTGAGGTAAAAAGAGAGTGGACCAGATGCAGTTGCTTCAAAGTATGTTCTGAGGGTCTCCCTGCTGGGATGGGCTGGACTAGATCAGGGGCTTTCACCCTCCATCCGTCAGGCCAACAAGTCTATTCTACAAACCACGATCCACATTCAGTTTTATTTAAACAAAATGTTCTATCAGCCTGAAAACCGCTGGGAAGGTCTCTAAGGCCATCTGGCTCTGAGCCTGCGATTCCAACGCTTGTTAGCGGATTTGTTTGTCTGGCTGTTGGTGTCTGTTCTTCCTGGCTTTGCTGCTCAGCCCTGGGCTTTCCAGAGCTTTCTAGGGGTCTCCTAAGAGGGCAAGCGGGTGGTACTTTCTGTATTTCAATTTTGTGTTAGAATCTGGGACATCCGATTGCTGAAATCGGATGTTAGTTGGCACAGGTGGGGGTTTCCAGGACCCACAGGCCTTTGCGGAGTGTCTGCTGGAGGGAGCCGGTGGGTTCAGGACGCCCTTGCTGAGTGCCTGCTGGAGGGAGCCGGTGTGTCAGCGAGATGGCTGTGCCCCTGGGCAGCTGCGTCCCAGGTTTCCTCAGTCTCTAACCCTTTGTTCTCACAGGGGATGGACTCTTGCTTCCTTTCCCAACTCCACCAAGAGGGACCGTCCCAGGACGTCCTTCCCCAGGCACCCGGCCCTGCGGCTGCCCAAGGTCTCCATCACCATCAGTGCCGCCAGTCTGCTGTGCAGCCAGCTCTTGGTTTCGAGAGCCTGAAGAACTGCAGCTCATGTCTCATCGAAAGGAGCTGAAATACTGTAGCTTTTTCTTTTGGTTGTGTGCAGCGAGAATCTGGGAGCTGAACCTGTTATCTGCGTGGTCTTCAGAAATCAGGCAAACTCGGAAAATGCCAACCCCATAAATGCTGGTGGGTGACAAAGTGTCTCAGGTGTGATGCATTAAAAATCTCAGGACTTTTGCTCACTGGATTTGAAAGGTCAAGCTTCACAGGAAAATGATGAAGTCCCAAAAGACCAGAAATATATTTCAGAAGACGCCAGTTACTGCTTTAAAATGTCAAACCAACATTTCAGAAATAACTTTCGATGGCGGCAGGAATGATTATTTCCTGCCAAGAAGGTGAACGCTGGAGACCGTCGTGGTGAAAGATGGCGTCTTTTCTTGCATTAAGCTGACAACTTGGCTTCTGTCTTGTGAGGACCTCATCCTACCTGGTGGCGGAGGATGTCTGATGCCCTCAGTCACTGCAATTACACTTCCCAGCCTGGCAGTCAGTCTCCTGGGGTCTCTGTGTTAACAAACCATCCACTGGGCAATCCCAGTTTTCCTTACACAGGCTTACTTTAAAAAGCCTCTGGATTTTCAGAAGAGAAGTTGCTTTCCTCCCTGATTTAGGCCCGTCCTAATGGAGGAAAAATCCTGCCAGGAGAAGGGCTGATCATAGGAACTTGCCATTTCCTTGACCCCATCATATCTGGGGAAAAAACAACAGAAAGGTCATTATATTGTGCCTGTATCCGTTTTCTTAAGCTGTAGGCTCACGATGTCAAGGGCTCTGTGTGAAGACTTGAGTGGTTACAGACGTACCACCAAGTGGGCGGGTCACAGTGAATTGGCAGCAGGGTTGAGATGACCCTGTTTTACCAAATCATGGGCAGGATGAATTCTTGAGATGATCTGGGTCTTCGGTGTGATACGTGGATGCTTGGCCTTCCGGGCTAATGCAGCAATACACCTGCCTCTGCCACCTACTTTTGGCACCTCCAGTGATGGAGAGCTCACTTCTTTGTGAGCAGCCCATTTACTTTTGTTCAGCTCTAATTGCAAGAAACAGCTTCTGTTTTCCACACTGAAACCTGTCTCCCTGCGGTTTGTATCCACAGGTCCTAATTCTTCCTCTGGGACAAGGACAATAATAATCTCTTCCTAGTAACAACTTTTCAACATACTTGAGTAGTTAATATGGTCTGCTGCTCATTCTCTCTCCTGAAAGCACAGGAAGGTCTTTTCTTTCCTGTTGAAACTTCCCCAATTCCATGAATACTCCTTTGCGGGAGTGGGGTTCCTGTCCCACACCGTTCCAGATGTCCCCCTTTGCAGGAGTGGGGTTCCTGTCCCACAACGTTCCGGATGCCCCCCTTTGCAGGAGTGGGGTTCCTGTCCCACACTGTTCTGGATGCCCCCCTTTGCGGGAGTGGGGTTCCTGTCCCACACTGTTCTGGATGCCCCCCCTTTGCGGGAGTGGGGTTCCTGTCCCACACTGTTCCGGATGCCCCCCCTTTGCGGGAGTGGGGTTCCTGTCCCACACCGTTCCGGATGCCCCCCCTTTGCGGGAGTGGGGTTCCTATCCCACACCATTCCAGATGCCCCCTGATGTGGTTGTTGCAAGCATCCTCACAGCACGAAGCTGACACGTTCGAGACAGTGAGCCAGCCAGGGTACCAGGAGGCCTCCTGCTTCCCTCGCCTGACCACACTTACGCCTTCTTGGAGACTGACTTCTCCTTTGCTTCTTACCACGAAGCTGTCTTATCCACCAGCTCAGTGATTCCTATCTTCCAAATTTACAACTGTGTTATCCGCACTCTACACAAAAACGTTAAATAACAAAGTCTTAGATCACTTTTACATCCAGACTCTGACCAAATCTCTCTGTGCCTGCTACCAATGCCACAGTTTCTCACTAGATTATTGGGGTTGCGCCCGACTGCCTGCTTCAGCTACTCGCTGTCCTCAGGACAGCACCGGGATGATGAGCGCCACCAGCCAGGTCACTTCATGTCCCTGCCCTGCACTGCGCAGGGGAGTGGAGGCTGCAGCCCTCGATGCCTGCTCCCGCCTGCCCCCCTCTCCACTGGCCCCCAATCCCCTGCCCTGTCACCATGCCTGGACTTGCACCCCAACACCCACGTCTCTTCCCTGGGTCCTCTTGTTTTCCTTGGTGTGCGATAGTGTCTCACACTCAATTATGTCTCTTACTCACTATCCACTATGGAGAGTGGGACCGTTGTCTGGTTGGGTCCCTGTTGTTTCTCCTGCACCCAGGACTGTGCCTAATGCACAGGAATAAAAAATATTGAATGAATAAGACAATCCATGTGTCAGCAAAGATGACAAAAATACTACTTATTTCTTGACTTGGTATTTAACTTTTCCTATATCTGCCCAACAAGACAGACCTCTGTGGCTGAAAAGCTTTCTCCCTGAACACTCAGCACTCCTGGCCCAGGTCCCACATGAAGGTCTAATAACCTCATAACCTAATCCCACAGAAAGAGCAAAAGATGAGTGAAGGCTGTCAGTTCGACTGCAGTGAGAGGCAGATCAGGAAGAGGACGGAGAAGCAGACCTCTGCTGGGCCCAGATGAGTGGAATGTTCACAGTTGGTGACTAGGAAAAGCTTCCTCGAGGAGAGGAGCGTTGACTGAAATGCAGGGGAAGCATAGGAGGGTGTTCTGGGTGTAGAGGCCACTGCATGGAAGGCATGGAGAAGGGGTTATGTATTAGGTGATAGAATTGCACCCAGGCTGTGAAAGACGGGTATCCACTCAGTGGAGACGGAGGAGAAACCCCAAGATGGCTGCAGGGATGTAAAAGGTCACTTAAAGGAGAGGTGGGACCCAAGAGGGTGGATTGTTACAAATGCGTGTCTAGGAAGTGGATGGAGAGGCGTTTGCTGTGAGGCTCGCTTGGCAGCTCTGCAGGAGGAGGAGGAAGGAACGGCCTAGGCCTTTGGAGTGTGTTTAGAGGCCCACAGCCAGGTCAGGGCGATCAATCCCAACAGGGCAGACGCAGAGGCTGCTGGTCGATGCTGCTGGCTGGGCACGGAGGCGGGAAGAGCCAGGACCGCACAGCAGAGGAAGGAGGTGAGGATTAACCCTGCATGGCCTGGGAGGAACCTTGGTAAGGAAGGAGCCCACTACCACTCCTGCTGCCCTCCTCCCCACCACCTTACCTAGTGCACAAGACAGGAGGAAAGAGAGAAAGCAAAAAGTTGGAAAGAAACAAAAGTAAGATGAATAGCCGACAACCTCGGCACCACCACCCGGCCCTAGGAGTTAAAAAGGTAATAATAATAACATCAACCCCTGACCTAAACTACTTGTGTTAGCTGTAAATTCCAGACGTTGTATGAAAAAGCATTGCAAAACTTTCTGATCTGTTAGCCGATGCATGCAGCCCGCGGTCATGTTCCCCATGCTTGCTTGATTTATCACGACCCTTTCATGTGGACCCCTTGAAGTTGTAAACCTTTAAAAGGCTTTTCTTTTTCAGGGAGCTCGGCTCTGAAGATGCAAGTCTGCCGACTGAATACATTTCTTCCTTCTTTAATCTGGTGTCTGAGAAGTTGTGTCTGCAGCTCGTCCTGCTACAGTGGTCAACCACTCTCAGGGCAAGAACAATGCAGGAGAGGAAGCTCTTAGCACCCACGGTGCACCAGCTTCGCCCACACAGCTCCTGAGCCAGGAGAAGAGTCCTGAGCGGAGGAGAGAAGGCACTGTGAGTGACGTGAAAGCTGAATTACAGATGGGGCAGACACAGTGTCAGGAAGTCAAATGCAGAGTCTTCAAAGGAGGAAGCTACCTGTGAAGTGGTTTAGAACACAGCTCCTTTTTAAAATTATCTTGTGTCCCCCATGAGCTCTGGTATCAGTCAAAGATAAGAGGCAGAGGACCTGTAATGCAGAAGGTTGTCCTTGAAGCTCTGTTTTGAAAGAAAGGAGAGTGGCCAGAACACGCTGCCTGCGCCCGGCGTCCCCGGTTTGTCGTAATCAGCGAGATCCCTGAGCATTGTCAATCTCTTTCTCTGCCCCCAAGAAACTCAAGGTTGGTTAAAATAAGAAACATCTTCAAAAACATCTCTAGCTATCTCATAATTCACTTTCTT
This sequence comes from Theropithecus gelada, assembly GCF_003255815.1. Lineage (NCBI taxonomy): Eukaryota > Metazoa > Chordata > Mammalia > Primates > Cercopithecidae > Theropithecus > Theropithecus gelada. Next base: position 182,937,824 of record NC_037670.1, read on the forward strand.
TATCATAATTAAGATTTATGGTGTGTTGGGAGCGCCTCTGGCTCTGGAAATTATGCTCATTGTTCATTACTATTAGCAAGCTGTGGTGTGTTTACTTGCATACAAAACATCACCATTGCTACTGCCCAGAAAAGAGTCTGCTGCAAAATGAAGGGAAATCTGCATTTACAGTTTCTTAGGTAATGTGCTTCCGTTACTTTCAGTCTCATGCAGAAATTCAAACTGATCCATTAATGTGAATCCTGGGGCATATCCTCAATATGATATCGAAAAGATTTGTGATTAGCAGGTCACATAAATTACGTTCGACAAGTTTTGCTAGAACCCATCAGTGCCATGACACACACTAGATCTTACCCCAGGCCACATTTTACCCCGGAACACAGCTGTTTCTCAGCAAAACAGTCAGCTCTTACAGTAAATATAGCCTTATCCTCCATAAGTGATATTGTTCAGAGGTTTACGCTTGCAATTTTATTGATGCTGCTTATTTTTTAAACAAACTTTTATTTCAAAGAGAAATTCAGCCGAGCCCGTCTATGTGTTACCCATTTCCAAATTAGTAGAGAGTCCAAAATCACGAGGTTTATGTTCCACACAGTGAAGTTTAATGAGGAAAGGCCAAGTTCATCTGCAACACGTGGGCGAGCGCCGGGCTCCCTGGGGTTCCAGGCACCGGCATTTCCTGTCGGCCCCAGCATCGGTCACAAGCACAAGCTGGCAGCAGCCAGGGGCCTCTTTAGAGAACAGAGCCCCACGGAACTCCCTTTCACCACTGTCCTCCGAATTCACCCACATTTAAAACCACAGAGGGCTCACAGCAGAAGGTGAGGAATGGGCTGTTCCCTGTGGTTACCGTGAGGCTGCTTCTGAAAGGCACCAGCTGGGTTTTAGCAAATCCTCACCATGGCAGGATCTGCCTAATTGCCAGGAGCATTTGGAGGATGCTGCCACTGGGGGCCCCAGGCTCTGCTGTGAGGAGGGCAACGGCCTCACCCTTCCCTGGGTCAGGGTCGAGGTCAGGGTTGGGGCTGGGGTCAGGGTCAGATTGGGATGGAGGTCGAGGTCGGGCTGGGGTCAGGGTCAGGGTTGGGGTCAGAGTTGAGGTCGGGTTGGGGATGGGTCTGGGTCAGGTCAGGTTAGGGTCAGGGTTGAGATTGAGGTCGGGTCAGAGTCAAGGTTGGGGTCAGGGTCAAGGTTGGGATTGGGTCTGGATCAGATTGGGTCAGGGTTGAAGTTGAGGTTGGGTTGGGGGTCAGGGTTGATGTTAAGATCGGGTTGGGGGTCAAGGTTGGGGTCAAGGTCAAGGTCAGCATTGGATCTGGGTCGGGTGGGGGTCAGGGTTGAGGTTGAGGTTGGGTAGGGGTCAGGATTGAGGTTGAGGTCAGGTTGGGGTCAAGGTTGGGGTCAGGGTCGAGGTCAGGTTGGGGTCAAGGGAGCTTGTGCACTTCTATATCTTTGCATTTGCTTTTTTAGGTCCGATTTGAAATGACTTAAAACATGTTATTTTGGCATTTTAAAAGCAACAATATGGTAAAATTTCTGGAGACGAGGTCTCCAGGCTCCCCTGGGCCATTAAATCTTCTCGGCCTTATCCCTCTTTTGGGTCTGCACAAGCTGTGGGCATGGCAGGGCCCTTGGCTGGTGTCCAGGGCACTGGCCTCAGTGGCAAACCTGGTGTTGGGGGAGGAGGACACGCAGTGGCCACAAGAGATGCCCTGTCCAGGCCCTGCCCAGGTACTGCAGACCTTAGACCTGCCCTGGGCCCTGGTATCACACACCCTCCCACTCAGCACGGCCAGCTCGCTCCCCACACCCTGCTCAGATGAACACATAGGACTCCTTGGGAGACGGAGGTCAGAGTCACATCACATGTGGAAGTGTCTTGGGAAGGAGGAGCTGTGGAGGGAGGGGAGCAGCTGGGCTCCTCTGTGGCCCTGCAAGGCTGTAGAGGTCGGAGGGCGTGGGCAGGTACTGGCTTCACCGCGTGGGAGGCAGCCTTGGGGGCAGGACTTCTCCCTGGCCTGTGTCCCCGGCGTCCCCTCCCATGCCGGCCATGACAGCCTCCATGCTTTCTCCCAGCCAAATCTTCCTAATGCTGGGCTCCGGAACGGCTAATCTGGTGGATTTCCAGGCGTTTATAATTTGTGAGTTATTGTGACCGTTCCCAGGGGTGAGGGCGGCGCCTCGTTGGTAAGCTGTCCTTTGTGGCCACGCCAACCTCAGGGAACCCTCCAAGGACGCTGTGTTCCTCAAGGCACCCACAGTGAAGTGATGTCATGTGTGGACACAAAGGCGGGCTGTGGGCCTGGAGAGGCCCCGTCTGCACCTCTGCCAGGAGCTTTGCGCTCGGGGGTTTGTGTTAACGGAGGCCCAGGGTCAGAGCTCATCATTTCTACACATCTCTAAATCTACGAATGCCTCCACACTCTAGAACATAATTGATTGGGGCCAGGGTGGATCCAGAGGTGAGACAGGTCCGGCCACCCGAACTGGGCCAGCTCCCTGTACGTGGGCTGTGGGAGGGTGAGCTGACAGCCTTGTCCCTCTCGTGTGCTCAGAGGGCTTCAGGCACCCAGAAAGAAGTGCACACGCTGTGCCATGCCTGCAGTGGGCACGGCAGACCCTTGGCGGGGTCTGGGTTTCCGCCAGGTGGTGCTGCTTATTCTCAGTGGATGAGATAATTCTAGACAGGAGACTCTCTAGCCCTAAACAGAAATGTTTTCAACAGAGAGTCCTTTAAAAAAATCCTTTTGAAATATTGCTGACAAAAGCTGGCCATTCCTATTTTGAGTCTTTACCAGCCAAAATAACACAACGGACAACCTTTGCAGACTTTTCACGTCTGTGAGACTCAGAAACCTGGGCACTAGTTGGCTGACACTGCCCGGGGGGGGTCCCCAGGTCTGACCCCAGTGTGAGCTGGGCCTGAGCAGGGCCCTCTCAAACGCTCTGTGCCTCGGTGACCAGCCGTGCTCGCGTGTGCATACACAGAATAGGTGTACACACGGTCTGCAATGACACTTTGCTTATTTTAGAGTCAGGAGATGATGTTAGACCTTTTTTCTAGGGAAACAGGCAAAGGGGAGTTGACTGCGATGTTTAAATAGCACAGGCGGCCCCTGAGCCTCCGCACACCAGCCTTTCTGACTAGAAGCCCAGTGACATGAGCTGACGGTGCCGTTCACAGGCGTTCCTGGGGAGAGCGCCAGGCCCAAGGGCAACAGCCGGTGGGGCAGCGCGGGGGACCTGGGCTCTGACGCAGGCGCGGGCAGGGATGTGGTCTTTACGGAGCCCACGGGCTGCAGAAGGGGCTCCTTGGCAATGAAACTTGACCTGCGGAGGGAGGGCGGCCCTGGAATGTTTCTTTCTTTAGACACCAAAGACTGTAAATCGTCTCTGCCCCGGGGCCCGACATGGCCAGTCTCTGACCTCAAGGTTTATTTTATTAAAAATAATTCTTGAAAACTCTCCATTTCAAATCCTTCGGCCGAGCCATGTGTTGAGGATGACGGCATCGTGTTCTTTCTGCCCAGGGTGCGGAGGAGGGGCCGGCCCCGGGCGGTGGGGAGGGGGGCTGTCCCCAGACACCTCGAGGCCTGCGGAGCCAGCCCATGCGTGTGGACGCTGAAGCTCACAGTCCCTCCGAGGATCGAGGGGTTCATTTTGAGAGGGAGCAGGGACTCCCGTTTTAGAGGCCTGCTGCCCCCCAGCCCCCTGAAACTTCCTGCAACGGGACCCCAGCTCGCCCGTAATGAACAACTTGATAAGCAAGAAGGTACCGGCAGTCGAGTCAGCAGCCGGGCGGTGAGTCCAGAGACGCTTGTTTCTCTGTAGACTCTAAAGATCCCATCTTCACACTTGTCCCCGAGCTGCCTTTCAGAAGCCCGGAGCCCACGGAGGACCCCCACGAAGAGACCTCTGATGGGGGGACAGGAGGCTGACCTCTGACCACCGCTCTTTGGGTCTAAATTTCTTCTTGAGGGGCTTGGAGGGAGCCACACCCCCAAGCCGTTAACATTTTCTCTGCTCACCCCAATTTTTAAACAAAGCTGCTCCTCCTCAACCAACCGCAGATCAGGAAATCCTTGAATCCTCTGACGACCCGTAAGTCCTCACTTCGAGATCTCCCTCTCTTTTAGGTCGGAACCCACAGGAAACCCCAACGTCCTGATTGATGACTTTGCCCGTAGCTTCTGCTTTCCTGAAATTCGCCGCTGCCTTTAGAATCCTTGTCTGCAGCCAGTGGGGAGTTCAGGACTTAGGCGGAGCTGCCCCACCCTCCTGCTTGGCGCCCTGCAAATACACACCCTCCCTTCCATCGCTTCAGACCTCAGAGTGGACGTCCGGCCTCCTGTGCGGGATGAAAATACATACCCTCCCTTCCATCACTGCAGACCTCACAGTGGACGTCCAGTCTCCTGTGCGGGACGACATACACTCCTTCCCTTCCATCGCTGCAGACCTCAGAGTGGACATCGGTCACCTCTGCAGGATGAGAATACACCCCTCTCTTCCATCGCTGCAGATCTCAGAGTGGACGTCCAGTCTCCTGTGCAGGATGAGAATACACGCCCTCCCTTCTATCACTGCAGACCTCACAGTGGACGTCCAGTCTTCCTGTGTGGGATGAGAATACATGCCCTCGCTTCCATCACTGCAGACCTCACAGTGGATGTCCGGTCTCCTGTGAGAGCCGAGTGGACCAAGTTTTGTTCCATCACCAGTTTCTATGTCAGGCCAGTGTGAGGTTTTTGAGCTGGTGCTGACTGAAAACTCCCAGCTGCCCAAGGATCTGGGAGCTCTGCTCCCCACTCCTGGTGGGCGAGCCTGCGCCTGGTCTCCCTGCGTGGGTTACGTGCAGTGGTCAGCCCCGTTGCTCCCACACCCCTGTGGGCTCTGGGATCCCCCCTTCCAGCCAGCCCAGGGTACATCCAGCTGTCTCAGGACCCGGCCATCTGTAAAAATGAGGCAGGTCCCTTTAGTATGCACCTGGTAGATAAAGAAAAACTTCAGTTTTGAGAATGGCATCTGTATTCCAAAGTGTTCTCTCAGATGTTTGAGTTCCACTAAGTAGGTAGGAAGTGGCAGTGTTGCTGCTTAATGGATCAGTAAACTGAGGCACATTTTGACCATTTGCTTAGGGTCTCCCTTGACACAAGGTCATGCCCTGGGTCAGAGTCTAGCTACAGTGACCTCATCTCCCAAACCAAACCAGCAGGACCCTAAAGAGTTCTGAAATTGCTTGCTCACTGAATAGGTTTACTGTTTACAAGTTAAACATCCTCTGGTTGTGTATTTCACGATTCCGTGAGAGAAAGGGATCACACTGGTAACAGAATCCAAGCCTTCCGGCTTTCAGCCCAGCATTTTTTTCACTAAGCCCACAGTGGGCCCCACTCAGGAATTTGCAAAATGTGAGATGTCATCAGTTGTTCCTGTGGATGAGGACAGTGAAAACCCCAGGGGAGGGGAGGGACTGGCGAGGGACAGGCATCCTTGTGGGGTGCTGGTGGGCCTCTTTCTAAAGAGCCAGGGTGCAAGGTCGCTGGACAGCTCCCTGCAAACCTTTCCCTCTCGGGGTCCATTTGTGCGAAGCTGCCCTCCGCAGTTTATTCCTGGACCTCCTGTCCGCTCTGCTGAGTGTAGGTGCCGGTCACACAAATGTCAAGTCATTGTCTCCACGGAACTGAGATCAGGGACGCTCCCTCCCTTCTGCGCTGTGCACGTCCTGGGCATCTCCCTCGAGGCCAGTGCCTTGATGTGGGAGGAAACTGCCCCCAGGAGGTGGGGCAGCCCCCACTGCGGGAGGGCCTCGGGGCTGGACGTGGGAGAAGTGTGTCCAGTTTAAATGGACCCTCCTGCCTTCCCAAGAGGCCACTCTTCAGATGGAAAATGCCGTATGTCCTGTGAGATGAACAACACCACCAACGAAAAATCAGCCACAACCGCAGGTTTGGGAAGCTCCGGCACGAAGCGGGCTCTCATTCTAGACTCTTCTGTGTTCTTCTTGCAGCTCCCACTGAAGTTGGAACGTCCTGGCGCATTTCCTTGGTTTTGTTTGAAATGATTTTGCAGTCTGGAATGTCTGCTTCCCCCTCTGCTAAGTGAAGAATTGACTAGTTGACTTTTTGGGTTAATGATACATGGCTCTCATCTTTGAAGACCAAGGGGACATTCATCTGCATGCCTGCCCTGCAGGAGCTGGTGGCAGCTGGCTCGCCCCTGCAGTGGGCTGATACCCTCGCCAGGCTGGGCACACGTGCTACCTTGGGACAGCGTCTGGGAGGACCACCTGCCCTGTTGGGTTCCACGCTTCCTGGTGGCCTCAGAGGCGAGCACATGACCCCTGAAAGCACAAACCCTGCGGAGGAAAATCTCTCTGTAAACCTCTTGGTCTTGATGAGGAGACTCGGAGCGAGGTTCCCGCCACTCGCCTTCCAGCTTGGTTGTCTCCCCTTGAAGCCTGCAGGATGACGGGCGTGTGCGGGAGGTCTCATCCCGGAGTGCTTACGGCCTCCTCCGAAGGGAATTTGTGGGTGCATGGTCTGGAGCACCATTTGGGGACCTGGGATGAGACAGAGCATCATGTGGTTTCTCTAGGGCTGGTTTTTTTTATTGGTTGGAGATTCAGGAGTTAGCCACAGTGCCAGGTGCTGTGCGTCGAAAGCTGTCCCTTGCATTTCTGGGATCCCGGGTCCCAGCATGTGAATCAACAGACCCCACTGTTCAGGGGTCTTTTCCCTCCCTTTGGAGCCTGAAGGAGATGGATCCTGCAGCCGACCTCCTCCTCCTCAGCAGCACACACCTGCCAGGTCCCCACGGTGGGCAGGGCTCTTGTGATAGCCTCCTCCTTGCCTCAAGGAGCTCGGAGCCTGCTGGGGAGGCTGAAGATGCATCAAACCCCGCAGCCGTGGGATGCACAAGGAGTGGGGCTGGGGCTTGTACTTGGGGCTGGACTTCTGTGTGGAGGGCTGGTGGTGTGCCTGGGGGCTGGTGTGACTGGAACCTGGACCTGCCCTTGTGGGAGGCTGTGTTGGGCCCAGGGTGCAGGGTCCCAGGCAGCATGAGCTACGGGCTCTCAGCCTCTCCCACAGTGGCGCTGATGCGGGTGAGGTGAGCGCCCGGCCCACTGCCCGCGTGGGTTCCTGATGGAGCAGATCTGGGGTTCTGCTCGGCTGCGGGAATGCAAAGGACGCTTCTGGCCGGTAGGACTGGCTGTCTCCCTGAGAGTACTTTGGGGCAGACACGTGTGGCAGCCACTGGCCAGAGGCGCAGCTGGGGAGGCCCAGACCGAAGGGTGATTATGCTTCCAAATGGTTCCTTGATCCAGAAAAGGTAACTGGAAAAGAAGAAATACAAGAAAACAGAAAAGTCTCATGAAGTTTTTCAGACTGTTGACCGATTTGTCAAAGGGAACTGAGTGAGTTTGTTTCTTCATTTACTCATCTAAAGTCTATGTATTTTTGCAGCACACATGAGTGGGAATAGACACTGGAAGAATGGGATTTAAGGTGCACCCACTCGGTGGCCAAGGGCTCGCCTCACCCCTGCCTCTGACAGGAGAGGAGGAAGCGAGTTTGCCGGGTCGTCCCAGGGGTGGGGCGCGCCTCCTGCCCTCAGCCGCCTCCTGGTTTGAGGTGGTGGAGGGAGGGGGCCAAGGCGACCCAAGCCCGTCCCGCCCGCTGACACGGACAAGAGGCCGGGGGAAACGCCACGCAGCTGGCGCCGGGGCTGGGTGTCATCTGACTCCAGGGTTCCGAGCTCAGTCAATGCAAAGTAAATCCAGTTACTCCGAGTGCTAAAGCAGAGATCATGAGACGATGCTTTCTTTCTGGAGAGCTGGCGGTTAAAGTGGCCAGTACAGCCTCGGCCGGAGGTGTGGAGCTGGCGGGGCCTGGCTCGTTAGGGTGGGTCACGGCATAGCTGGGGTGGAGGCTGCCTTCTGGACCATCAGAGCACCTGCCTCCTGCCCAGAATGAACTGAGGTTTCCCTCAGGGGAGAACGTGGTCCCGACAGCGTCAAAGGCACCACATGGATGTGTCGACCGCTGTGTCCCTGTCGTGGGTTTTACCACCTCTGTTCCACTTCCCAGATTGAAACACAAACGGGAAATCCTGTAGTGGGAGCAGCGTGGTGGAGGGAAACACAGTTGACCCCGGAAACCAGAGGAATCAAAGCATCGAAGACCAGGGGGATTTGGGCGGGGGGCACCAGTCTTTGGGCATCAGATTTCTGGTCTGGAGTAGTCGGTCCCCAGGGCTCCCCTTGCCCTGAAACCGTGAGTCTGTAACAGCATTACTGTCAAGTGAGATCATTTCTGTCCTGCGTGGCACAGCGTGGGTGGAAGGCTTTGTGTGTCAGGCAACACTGCCCGGCCGCTCAGCCAAACACCCGGGCCTCGGGTGCTGGGCAGGTGTGTGGTGGGTGTAGCTTGCACCTCCATCTGCTCATTTTAAGTGAAAGAGACATTCTCCATGAATACAGGTGGCCTCATCCAATCAGCAGAGGAACCTTAAACTCACACTGAGGTTTCCCTAAAGGTCAAGGAATTCGGCCTCAAGATGATAAACTAGATATCTTGCCTTGGCGTCCAGCCTGTGGCCCAGTCCGAGAGTCTGGACTTGTCAGTGCTATAATTACATGAGCCAATTCCTTGAAAAAATTCATTCTCTCTCTCTCGCCTGTATCTACTCCATGTGTACATCTATACCTGTGTACCTGTAGCTCTCTCTCTCTCCCTCTCTCTAGTCTGTATCTAATCCATATCTTCATCTGCACCTGTGTACCTGTAGCTCTCTCCCTCTTTCTAGCCTGTATCTATTCCATGTCTACATCTGCATCTGTGTATCTGTAGCTCTGTCTTGCTAGCCTGTATCTAATCTGTGTCTATATCTGCACTTGTGTACCTATAGCTCTCTCTCTCTAGCCTGTATCTAATCCATGTTTACATCAATACCTGTGTACCCATAGCTCATTCTCTCCCTCTCTCTAGCCTGTATCTAATCCATGTCTACATGTATGCCTGTGTATCTGTAGCTCTCTCTCCCTCCCTCTCTCTCGCCTGTATCTAATCCATGTCTTCATCTGCACCTAATCCATGTCTTCATCTGCACCTGTGTATCCCTAGCTCTCTTCTCTCTAGCCTGTATCTAATCCATGTCTACATCTGCACCTGCTTACCCATAGCTCTTTCTTTCTATCTCTATTGCTTACCACTTCTGTTTCTTGGGAGGACTGTGATGCATACACAGCAAATTGTGAAAATGAAGTAACGTTAAAAACGTGTAGATAACGGGCAAGTAAACTGGAAGGATGCTTTTATGTAGGTATGCATTCTCTGTGTAAAACTAAAGGATTTACACCCTTTATTGTTTTGCTTTGATAAGCTGGACTTTCCCAGTACATCAGCAAAGAGGCCCTGCGGTCAGAGGAGTGACTGCTTGCTCGGGAGTATGAAGCTGAGCTCTGGGTTGCGGCCTCCTCTCATGCCTGTGTGACCTGGAGCCAGTGTTTTGACTTTTGGGGTTCACCTCATTTGTTAAGGTGGCAACTGGCCATTCAACTGCATTCGGAACAGCAACACGGAAGTAAAAGTGGTCACCCTTTCTATTGACCTTGCCTCTGGATACCGGAGAACTCAGCTCCGTGGGAGGAGGACCTGCATCTCCCCTGCTCTGTGCTTCTGTGAAACAGGCTATTCCAGAAAGTTTTCCACAGAGTCTGTGTTGAGTGATTGCACAGCCGTTAATACAGGCCAAACCCTGCATGAGAAAAACGGTTTTGTAATTATTTCCTAGGATCAGCAATGATTTATCTTCCCAGGATGGGGCACATAAATCTGAAAATCAACAGCCCCAAGTTCTACGAAAGTGTTTACGTAACATTTGAGCAGAATCGAGATTACTTACTTTAGGGCTAGGATTTCTAGGATTAGAAGAAAGTGGGTTGGAATGAGGTTACCTAGGTCAGGATGGGCCGGGCACCTCCCTCGCTTCCCCGCAGCAGGGCAGTGGAGGGACGCGGCTTCCGTGTTGAACTGGGGTTTCGCACGGTTCCCTCAGGTTCCCTGTGTGTTCGACATGAAAGGTCGACACGAAGGACTGAGGAAGCTCAGGTGGTCCTGAGAGTGGCGGCCCGTGGAGCCTGGTTCTGACCACACGTGACAGTCACCTGGAGAGCTTGGGAATTCTGATGCCAAGGCTGAGCCCAGCCCAACCAAGCAGGACATCCAGGGGCAGGGAGCTGGGCTTCCTCTTGCAAACCTGCAGGTGGTTCCAGTGCGAGGGCCCCTGTGCGGGACTGCAGGCTGTGCAGCTCCACGGTTGGCCAAGTTTGGTTCAGGGGCCTACCCTGTGTCCTGGAGGGTGGGAGAGAACAGGACCAGGGCCAGGTGCTCCCTGGCTCTCTCCTTCCCCAGGCTGCGGGTCCTTCAGAACCTGGCAGGCCACAGAGGCGCCTGCTTGAGTCACAAGGATGTCCGTGGCAGATACAGGAGAGATGCCTGAGGGCTTTCAGAGTGAGGCATTCAGGCAGGGGCGTCTGCCTTTCCTCTCTGTGCTTCAAATCCTCAAACCTACAATTAGTTCATCAGACGTCCCAGAGCGTCTCCCATGTGTCAGTACTCACCACCACGGGGTAAGGAGCAACTCCTCGCTCTCACAGAACTCACGTTGTGGTGAGTTTACCAATAAAACACAATGATTTTATGAGTGAGCCGAGGTTTTTTTTTTTTAATGAAGACCTTCTCTTCTTTCTCTCCCCTCTCCCTCCTCCCTTCTCTCCCTTCTGCCTCCTCCCTTCTCTTGTCTCTCCCTCCTCCCTTTCTTCCTTTTTACATTCCCTTTTCTTTCTATTCTTCTTTTGTAAATTGTGTTTATGGGAGGGGGCTGCTGTCGCGGGTGGGGGACCAGGGCCAGCCGTGCTTAGAGCTTTGGAGCTTCCTGGGGGCCGTCATCCTGAGATCTGCCCCTTGTTTAGTTGTGAGCAGTTTTTTAGGGAAACACAAAAAGGACGAAGCTGACCGCCAGTGGGAAGACGAGGTCTGCAGCACAGAAGCCGCTTGGAGACCCTCCCGGAGGCCGGAGCCTCCACCTCTGCGGGCCTTGCTGTGCCACCAGCCGCTCACCAGACACTCAGAGTGAGGCGGAGCAGCCCTCTCCTTCCTCTCCCGCAGTTCTTCAAACCCCAGGAGTTGAACTTTGTCGTCTCAGGGAATGCAGAGCTGCAGCAGCTCACAGGAGAGCACGCGTTCTCCTGCCAGAGCCTTCTCTTTTCCGACGTGGCTCTGCTGTTTTGGTAAACGGGGCACCCAGACCGAAGCTGTCATCCCTCCTGCTCCAAAAGCAGATGTCTGAGAAGCTACAGTTTATAATTTTTCAATAACAATAATCATTAGATGCTTAAGTGGAAAAATAAAACACCAATTGATTGAGTCTTCACTCGGAAACGTTTTCCGGCCTTTCCCGTTGGTGAGCGATGGCTGGGTTCTAACACTGTCAGCTGGTGACCTGGGGCAGGCTCTGCAGAAACCGACCCCGTCATCCCTGCTGCTGGCGAGTCCTTTCTCCGGTGGCTGCACACAGCCCTTGGGTCTAACCACGTAGCTTGGATTAGTGCTCTGGGCGGGGATTAGTTTTATAAGGAATAAAGAACAAAGGACGGCCAGGTGCGGTGGCTCACGCCTGTAATCCCAGCACTTTGGGAGGCTGAGGTGGGCGGATGATGAGGTCAGGAGATCGAGACCATCCTGGCTAACACGGTGAAACCCCGTCTCTACTAAAAATGCAAAAAATTAGCCGGGCGTGGTGGCGGCGCCTGTAGTCCCAGCTACTCGGGAGGCTGAGGCAGGAGAATGGCGTGAACCCGGGAGGCGGAGCTTGCAGGAGCCGAGATCGCACCACTGCATTCCAGCCTGGGCGACAGAGCGAGACTCCGCCTCAAAAAAAAGAAAAAAGCAAAAAAACAAAGGACGTGGGAGGGGCCTGAGAGAGACCCAGGGGCTGGTGCTGGGCCAAGGAGGAGGCTTACATCTGACAGCCCCTGAGGCCAGACCCTTCGCGGGTCTCACTTAAGTGCTTTGCACCTGTGGGACAGGAGGCTGAGAGGCTGCCTGGAAAATGTCCCAGCAGACAGACGCCCGACTCCCTGGCTGCCCAGGCAGCCCAGGGCAAGTCCCCTGCCCTGGGGCCCCAGCACAGCTGGGAAAGTTGGGGTGCGTGACCATTCCCCACCCTCCCACAGGTGTACTGTGGTGGGGGGTCGGGGGCTCAGGTCAGCTTCTGCACATGCCTGGACGTGTTGGAAGCATTTGTTAGTCAGCAGGCGCAAGAACAGGCACACAGCTCCCTCAGGGGCTGCCGGGACCCCCAGCTCTCAGGTCCTCCTGTGTCCTGGCTGCACCCTGCATGGAAGGTTTGTCGAAATTCCTGTGACTGTTTTGGGGGCTGTGCTCACTGATTCTCCCAACCCAGCACCAGGATTCCCTGAGTTCACAGTTGGACATTGGGTTTAGACCTGGTGTGACTTTCCTAACAGAGACAGATGCTTCCGTATATTCTTATTTATTTACTCATTTATTCTTTAGAGATAGGATCTCACTCTGCCACCCAAGGCACCTAGCGGTGTGACCACGGTTCACTGCGGCCTCGACCTCCTGGGCTCAAGGGATCCTCTCACCTCGGCCTCCTAAGTGGCTGGAACTACAGGTGCATGACACCACGCCAGGCTAATTTTTAAATTTTTTTTGTAGAGACAGAGTAAGGCCATGTTGCCCAGGCTGGTCTCAAATTCTTAGGCTAAGGCAGTCCTCCTGTCTTGGCCTGCTGATGTGGTGGGATTACAGTTGTGAACCACTGCGCCCAGCCTCCTAGATTCTTATCTAGGAGGAAGAGCTGAACAACTATTAACTTTGACACAAGTCTTGAATACTGTGATTTTTGGCAGCAGGGCTCATACCCAGCATCCTTCATGCCGACCAGGAAGTCGTGAGCGTGGTCAGGCCCTTGTGGCACGGGCCAGGCTCATCTCTGAAGTGTGACTACTGGCTGAACTGCTGTGTGTCCTGGTTAAGACTGGGGTGCTTCTGGTGTTAGGGAACCCATTGCACCCCGCAGGGCCACACTGATGGTGTGACTTTTACAAGTAGCACATGGTTGGATTTTGTTTTTAGACCCAATCTGAGATTTGTCCTTTCACAGGTAAATTAACCTATGGATAATTTCAAACATGCTACTGAGAGAAGTTAAGACCTTTCTTATCAATAACTACTTTAAATGTAAATGGCTTAAATTATCCAATCAAAAGATAGAGATTGGCAGAATAGGCCAGAAAAATCATGATCCAACTCTATGCTCTCTACAAGAGACCCACATTAGATCCAAAGACATGCATAGGTTGACAGACACAGTCAGCGATGCAGAGCAGAGGTGGCTATACTAATACCAGACAAAACAGACTTGAAATCCAAAAAGCTTATGAGAGACAAAGAAGGACATAATATATGTATAAAAGTTTCCATACAGCAAAAAAGATAGACAATTATAAACATTTATGCCCCTGATAAGACCATCAAAGTGGTTGGAGCAAAAATGGACGGAGTTATGGCCGGGCGTGGTGGTTCAAGCCTGTAATCCCAGCACTTTGGGAGGCCGAGACGGGCGGATCACGAGGTCAGGAGATCGAGACCATCCTGGCTGACACGGTGAAACCCCGTCTCTACTAAAAAAATACAAAAAACTAGCCGGGCGAGGTGGCGGGCGCCTGTAGTCCCAGCTACTCGGGTGGCTGAGGCAGGAGAATGGCGTGAACCCGGGAGGCGGAGCTTGCAGTGAGCTGAGATCCGGCCACTGCACTCCAGCCTGGGCGACAGAGCGAGACTCCGTCTCAACATAAAAAAAAAAAAAAACAAAAAAAAACAAAAGAAAATGGATGGAGTTGAAGGATGACAACCCTGACCACAGCCTCTCCTCATGGTTGTGCCTATGCCAAGGGAGGACATGGTAGGTGGGCTGCTGTCAGAGTGAAGCCTAAAATTGTCTGAAAGCCAAAGTCTGAAAGTGAACTCTTGTTTGAGAGTAAGTTCATAAGAGGCAAATTATTTTGATCACATTAAAATGATAAGATTTTATTTCCACTTAAAAGTGTGCTGGTGGCTATAATGTATCAAACACACATGTCGACTGACAATTGTGACAAATAGTTCATAATCATTATTCCAACTGTTAGAGCACTTTGGGGTAGGCAGTGGTGTCTTACAGTAGAGAGAAGCTTCATAATGACGTCAATCCATCACAAAAGGCGGGGCTTCATTTCTCAGCAGCTGTATTCTTTTAAGGGATTGTGTGTAGGCCAAGCTTTCAAACATTTCTATTTCCACTTTATTCATTGAATTTTTTCCTTTGTGTTGGGGGAACCTCCATTTTCCTCCTGGGAATGCCCTTGTGTCTCTAATTTCTAAAGATGTTTCACTTTCCTTCCTGCATTACCGTATGTGTTCATTGATATTTTACTGCTTGTCTTCCCCGACTGGAGTGTGAGCTGCACAGAGGCAAGGGTTTTCTCTGTTCACTTTTGTGTGCCCAGTGCCCCAGGGGCCTGTCTGGGAGGAGATGGTACTTAGCACTTGTTAGTTAGAGAAAGAAACAAAGAATTCATGAAAATGATGGAACAGTTCTTGCCCCCATGAATAACCACTTTAATATTTTGTGTATTTTTAGTGTTTTAATGCATTTTGTTTGAATAAAGGATTCTTATATGAAATTTATGTGCTGGTTTTCACACTTAATCCCAGATGCATTATCTTTTATCATCACAAATTCATAAACATCTCCGTAATGTTAAAATTATATCCCAGGAAATGGACATACAGTGACGTAGCCATTCTCTGTCCTACTGTATTCATCTTTTGCTAAGATGTGCATTCTTGTACATAGATACTTGTTTAAAAGTGGGATTATTTGCCTACGGTAAGTTCTTAGGTGAAATTATCTAGTAAAAAGTACATGAACATTTTTAAAGTTATTGCTGTTTTTTGCCAAGCTGCTTTCCTGAAATTTTGGGTCAATTTAACTTTGATTAGTAACATTCCACATATGGCTAGAATCCAATATTATTTAATTTTACAAATCATTTTAAGCACTGGAGAATGAAAATACAAATGCATTACCTATTTGTAAAGTTGAACAATTTTTGAATATTTCTTAAGCATTTTTATTTGTGCTTTTTTAGGATTGACCTTTTATGTAATTTGCCTATTATCTGCTAGACTCTCGGTGTTTCTCTTATTGAATGAACCATAGGAATACTGACTCCTTTTCATATTTCTTGCATATATTTTTCCATATTACTGTTTCTTTTTTGATTTAGCTTGTGGTTTCTGACATGGTTTCTCAGCCTCACCCTCCTCCACATTGTGTCTAGTCTCAACCCCTCACCCATTATGTCTGGCTTCAGTCCCCTTTATGCTTCAGTCTCATCCCCTCCACTGTGTCTGTGTCTCAGCCTTAGCTCCCCCATTGTGTCTGTCTCAACTCCCCCATGTGTCTCAGTCTCACCCCACCTTATGTCTCACCTCCACGTTGTGTCTCAGTCTTACCCCCCATTGTGTCTCAATCTCACCCCACATTGTGTCTCAGTCTCACTCCCTCATTGTGTCTCAGTCTCACTCCCCCATTGTGTCTCAGTCTCACTCCCCCATTGTGTCTCTCACCCCCTATTGTGTCTCAGTCTCACCCCCTATTTTGTCCATCTCACCACCCCATTGTGTCTCTGTTTCAACCCCCATTTGTGTCTCTGTCTGACCCCCGCATTGTATCTCAGTCTCACCCCCCAGTGTGTCTGTCTCATTCCCCCCATCATGTCTCAATCTCATCCCCCCATTGTGTCTCTGTCTCACCCCCACATTGTATCTCAGTCTCACCCCCACATTGTGTCTGTCTCATCCCCCACATTGTGTCTCAATCTCACCCCCACATTGTGTCTCAGTCTCACCCCCCGTTGTGTCTCTGTCTCACCCTCCACATTGTGTCTCAGTCTCAACCCCCCATTTGTGTCTCAGTCCCACCCCCGCATTGTGTCTCAGTCTCACCCCCTCATTGTGTCTCAGTCTCACCCCCTGCATTGTGTGTCTGTCTCATCCCCCTCATTGTGTCTCAGTCTCATTTCTCTGATTGTGTCTCTGTTTTGTTCCTCTTATTGTGGGGGTCTTGTCCCCCTTTTTGTGTCTCTGTCTTTCCTTTCCTAATATGTATTCAGGGACCTGGGATTGGTTTTTACTGACAAGGGCATCTGCAGAGCTGAGTGGCCCATGAAGAAAGCATGTTACCCTGGGTCCCCACAGAACCCCAATCACCGTGGCACCGCTGTGAAGATTTTGGGGGTCTGGTGCTGTTCCTCACTCGGGGAAACAGTGAGTCTATGTTCTCACCAACTGGGAGAGGAAGTGTGGGCAGATAGTGTAGATGGAAAATGTTTGCTTCATTTTACATTGGCATCGAACCTGATCTGTGTGCCATTTGAGAACAGAATGATCTGAATGAAAAGAGCTCCTAAAAACAAAACCTGAAAATTTTTCACTGTAGAAGAGCCCTCAGTTATTATTTCTCCTTCCCCAGTGGTTGCTACAGCAACAAGCATCTTGTGTGATGGCAGACAGAAAGATCCCAGAGACCTGATTGAAGAACAGATCATTGCTTCACTTTAAATTAGGTTTTGCGGCCAGGCGTGGTGGCTCACGCCTGTAATCCCAGCACTTTGGGATCTGAGGCGGGTAGATCACTTGAGGTCAGGAGTTTGAGACCAGCCTGGCCAACATCGTGAAACCCTGTCTCTACAAAAAATACAAAAATTAGCCAAGTGTGGTGACACGCACCTATACTCCCAGTTACTTGGGAGGCTGAGAGGGATGAGAAATCTCTTAAACCTGGGATGGGGAGGCTGCAGTGAGCTGAAATTGTGCTACTGCACTCCAGCCTGGGCAACAGAGTGAGACTTCCTGTAAAAAAAAAAAAAAATTAGGCTTTTTTTTTCTCATGGAATTAAATATTTTCAAATGTATTTCCAACAAAATGTACTATTTTTTCTAATCTTTTTTCCCTTCTAATATCTATATTTTAAGCTATAAATTTTCCTACAAGGATTCCTTTAGTTGCATCCTAAAAATTTTGATGCGTTTTTCTTCGCATTCAACTCAACATATTTTGAAATTTCTCTTGTGATTTCTTCTTTGATGTATTTAGACATGCATTTTGCTTAACTTCAAATATTTGGCATTTTTTTGTTATTAATTTCTAGGGCAATTTAATTATGGTCAGAGAGCCTACTCTGTATAATTTTATTCCTCTGGAATTTATCAAGACTTGCTTCATGGTCTAGTATATGGTCCATTTTGGTGAATGTTGCATGTGCACTTGAAAAAAAATACAGATTCTGCAGTCATTTGGTGAAATGCTCTATGCTGATTAGGTCAAGTTGGTTAATATTGTTAGTTAATATTATTGTTTGAATGTTCTATATTCTTACAGATTTTCTTAGTCTGCTTTATCAATTACACAGAGAGACGTGCATTAAAACATCAACCATGTGGATCTGCCTATTTATTTTCAGTTAATTTTGCTTCATGTATCTTGAAGCTCTGTTATCAGGTGCATGCACTTTTGGGATTGTTGTGTTTTCCTGGTAAACTGACCTTCTTTCATCATGCAAGGGGAAGAAGATGCTGCATACAGGACGGGATATCCAGGGTAAGATTTCTAAGGAGACACCCACCTGGGAGTCATATGCAAGGGGAAGAAGATGCTACATACAGGATGGGATATCCAGGAGAAGATTTCTAAGGAGAGATGCCCAGCTGGAAGTCAAGATGTGTCAGTTGTTTGTGTTATAATAAAACCTCCTATTCTAGATGAGCTGAACTTTCCTTTTTCCCCAGTTCTTATGATCAAGAAGTTGCTGTCCTAAATTTCAGCACTTAATATCCTTGCTAGGTGAGTAACTGGATCATATAATTTGTGCTGCATTATTGACGGTTTGCTTGGCAGAGTTAATTCCTGCCAGCAAGGCACAATGGATTCCAGGTTGCTTGCTCCAACAGCATACATGCCTCTCAGATCACACCGCATCGTTCTCGGTTTCTTGTGCTTGCGGTTCAGTCTTCCCCATCATTCACATGTCATTCAGTAACTCCTCGCTGCAGGCCAGTCATCTGTTCCTCTCCCTGAGTCTGGCTGAGTCCAGGGTGTTTATGGGCCTCAAGGGGGAGGGAGGAAGTGTGTGCTGATTGGTCTACGGGTGGCCATGGGTGGGTCCAGGAAAAAGAACAACCCCCCACTGTTGTCCACGGGGCTGTCATCCCAACCCCAGGCTTCCAGCCTTCCCCAGCCTGAAGGTGGGGCTTCACTTGGGAGCTACCCTTTTCTGCCCCAGCCTATCTGCCTCTTGCCTGAACTTGCTGAGTGGGTGCACCTTGTACAGCAATGACCAGGACATACCCTCTTTTAAACGGCCCCTGCAAGCCAGTCTGCCTTCGTATTCCCAATTACTGTTTATTTAATCAGTCAATAATCAGATATTTTGCTTTTCAATTATTTGATATTACAAATAACACCATGATGACCATTCTCATACACAAATCACTGTGCATAATTCTGAATATTTAACTAGGAAGTTCCTAGCAATGAAATTACTGGGTTGAATCGAATGAACATTCTAAGTTTATAATATATTTAAAGCTTATAGAGTAAATAAATATGGCATAATAACAAGCTATATAAGTGAGTTTTTTTTTTTTTTTTGACAGAGTCTTCCTTTGTCAGCCAGGCTGGAATGCAGTGGCATAATCTTGGCTCACTGCAGCCTCCGTCTCCCTGGCTCAAGCAGTTCTTCTGCCTCAGCCTGCTGAGTAGCTGGGATTACACGTATGTGCCACCAAGCTAGACTAATTTTTGTATTTCAGTAGAGACGAGGTTTCACCATGTTGGCCAGGCTGGTCTCGATCTCCTGACCTCAGGTAATCTGCCCACCTTGGCCTCCCAAAGTGCTGGGATTACAGACATGAGCCATTGCCCCCGGACATAAATGAGTTTTGTATTGTATTATAACACTATGATACAGTAAAACCATGAAATCCAAATTTATATCACACTACATACTACAACTGTAACCTCACCGCCCTATCCTGGGCTATTTTTATAGCCAATTATGGTCCCCAGCTTTAGTTTTCTTTTGCTTTTTGGAGTGTATATTTCTCCCTTATTCTTTTTGCTTTCTACAGTCTTGTGTACGTTCGTTATCTGTTTGTGTCCGTTTGCCAGTGTTCTGTGCTATTTTTTGTATTGACTTAAGCTTATGTGGGGAGATTAGAATTTCTTCCCCTAAGAAGAAATAAGTAGTAGTGGAGACCTGCTGGGTACTCGTGGCACCAGGCCTGGCTCCAGGGCTGCCCATCATGCATCCTCACGGCTCGGAACGCTTCGTGCTGTTTCTGCAATGCTCACGTGCGGTCACACAGTTAAGACGGCTGGCTGGATGATGGATGGACGAGGAGATGCAGTGCAGACTGGGCGTGGCTGACCACCACATGTGCCCCTGGAGCCACAGGCTGTCTGCTTCATTTCCAGGGCAGTGTTACCATCAAAAGAATGAACACAGCAAGAGTGATTTCAAGTCCAACCCCTTCCCTGTGTTTTCTGCACAGCTTGGAGGCCGTGCCCAGGTCCTGGACACTCCTGGTGACCTTTCCCCTTTGCCCTCTGCTCTCTTGCTTGGAGCTCCTTGCTGCTCCCTCCTGTTGTACTGAACCCGGCCCTTGTCGCCCCTGACAAGGGAAGTCCCTGTCCTCTCACGGCTTCCTTCTTATCCCCGTCCCTCAGACTCTTCAAAATAATTATACAATACTAATTCTAAACGGAAACTGGAGGCACAGAGCCTGTGGCGGTGTCTCCGGCTTCTCCAGAGGTAGGACTGGACGCTCAGGTCTCCACTGCATGCCGACGGGTTTGAGAGAGCGTAATCCATCCAAGCCATGCGAAAATCTGCACAACTGAGTCATGGGACAGTGGAGCTAAGTGATATCGCGTGCTTTTAAATCTGAAAGAACAGTCATGATTTAATGATTTGAAAGTCACACATTTAACATGTGGATTCACAGTCCTAGGACTTAAACCATGACAGCTTGTGCTTCTGAGGTGCGCCGAATTCCTGTGTGGCTTTCCTTGACTGTATTCATGGAACCTTCATGCATGAGGCTACGTAGAACCCTGAGTCTCAAAGGGAGAGCTTGGTCCCACCAGGTCTCATTATTTTGTATTATATTTTGATAGTTTATTTTTCCTATTGCTTCTTCAGTTCCAGGTACTGAATAGAAGATTTACAAAAGATCTCGGTAATAGCCCTGGGGCGCCCGCTTCACGGGGCCTGCAGGGTGTCCTGGGAAGGGACTGTTTCCACAAGTGGAACATGTGGGCCCCCCGCTGTCCTCGCAGCCTGCACCTTTCTCCTCATTAAACCTTCAGAGAACACAAAGGAGCTGACAACCCCTTTTCTCTCCATCTTCCAAAGAAGACTTTTCAGTATAAAAGGCGCCCTAAATCCTTTGTGGTGCCCGCCCACAAGCAGTGTGCACTGACACAAAGCAACGCCACTGGCCGCTGACGCCTGCAGACAAGAGGCCGACTCCTGTGCTCGTCCTGGGTCCCGAGAACGGGAGTGACTTTGTGGACTGGCACACGGACATGCATGTGGGGCCCCTGGAGACACAGCAGCTGCGATGTGAGTGTGTCAGGCAGAGGTTCAGCTTTCCATCAGAGTTAAAGAAAAAACCTGTG
The DNA here is from genome assembly GCF_003255815.1 of Theropithecus gelada. Taxonomy (NCBI): domain Eukaryota; kingdom Metazoa; phylum Chordata; class Mammalia; order Primates; family Cercopithecidae; genus Theropithecus; species Theropithecus gelada. The sequence continues at coordinate 182,958,647 of NC_037670.1, forward strand.
AAGAAACTATTCAAGTCATGCAAATGGAGGAGTTTCCCACGCACCCAGGGCAGGATGCTTGGTGAGGGGTGGCGGAGCCGTACAGCAAACACCCTTTGAGAGCCAAACGTGCTTGCCCTTTAACCTTTCCCCTTCAGGAGCGTACAGTGAGGGAATACTCGGGTAAACACAGAAACACCTGCAAAAATAACTCACACATTCACCAGCAGGGAATCGATCAAACCAACCAGGCCTAGGCTGTGGAATGTTACACAGCAGTAAAAATCATGAGGTGTGCACCTTCCGATGGGAAAGATGGACACGACCTGTCTCAGCAGGAGAAAGACAGCTGCAGAAGCTTCACACAATTTAGCCCGATTCCCACAAATAAACAGAAGAAAGAGCAGGAGGCAGACAGGTTTGCACCGACGGAGGAAGGAGCAGGAGGCAGACAGGTTTGCACCGACGGAGGAAGGCACTGAAGCCCTGCTTCAGTCGGGCACGAGTCTCCCCCAGAGAGGGGAGGAGGCAGGCAGAGGACTTCACTTTCTATGTAGTCTTTGCCCACAGAGTTTGATGTTTTATAGTTTTCCTGTATAATTTCTGTCATCTGAAAGCCTGAAAAAAACAGCCAATTAAAGCTGCCATTGGTGATGAGAAAGAACGAACAGTAGCCATGGATGGAGGAGGGGCGTTTTCAGAGTGGCCCCTGGCCCTGCACCTTCCGCCTCCGGTCAGGGCTGAGTCTCCTCAGCAGCTGAATATTTCCTACCTCAGGCAAACGGACACTAAGCTCCTGAGTCAGATAAAACAGTGACTCCCTGGAGGGCTGCGTGCCCAGCCCCTTTCCCCCTTCCCACCTGCTTTGATCTTAGGAAAGTCACCAGAGGCTGGTTCATCTGGCTCATTCTAAGTTTGACTATTTGGGAATGTGGCTTTTACCAGCGTGCTATGCCCCGCCCGACAACACAGCCATTTGGTGGAGCGTGGAGTTCATTAGAAATATATTTTATTTGCTTGTAGCATAAATGTGACTAAGGCTCAGCACACACAGAGATTCGCATATGTGTGCACATGCAGGCACACACACGTGTGCACACCCACCCCCCACGCACACACCCGCACACGCGTGTGTGGCATGTGAACACACACACACACTCCTGCATGCAATCCTGCTCTATTAACAGGTTCTTGGGCTCTGCAGAGCTGACAGAGGCCGTGTTGGGTGTGGCAGGACAAGACTGGGTGTGCAGGCGCCTCCTCCCCAGGGCACTGCTCACATGTCACAGCTGCCAGACGGAGGCTCCCCAGCGGCGACCCTCTGACAGGGGACTGTCTTCAGGGAGGAGTGGCTGTTTCCAACGTCCTCCCTGGTGCCCTGTGGCTGGCAGGACCCTCTCCCTCCCCATCCAAGCTCTGTTTTCATCTGAACGCAGCAGCCACAGCTAACACGCCAAGCGTGCCCTCCATGCTCCAGGGCCTCAGGTCTCGTCAGAGCAAATTCTTACTCAGCGTGCAGATGTGAAGTGAGGTTTTATTGAAGTATTTACACAGCTCATTCTTGCCACATGGAGGACATTCCACACACAATGACAGTTAAAGACAACTGCTGACCGCGGGGTCCTACGTCCCCTGCTCACCAGGCATCTGTTAGAAACAGCTGGGAGCTTGCCCCTCTATGTCCTCGGCTCCGCTGAACAGTGGCACACACGTGGCTGAGGGGAGTGCATCCCCTGGGCACACCTGATCCAGGCAGGAGGAACCAGTCCTGGGCTCCGCTGGACACTGGCACATGTGCAGCTGAGGGGAGAGCGTCCCCGGGCACACCTGATGACTGATGACCTCCCACATCCAACCACCGACTGTCAACCACACCACCAGTGCCTGGTAACCGGCTGACACGACCGCTCCCGCCCACTTCCTCAACGTCCCCTCTGGGTCACAGCTCAGTGTCCGCACCTGGCCACTGACCCAACACCTTCAGTTACCACAAATCTTTGTTTCCTCAAAACCCTGAGAGTGGGTGGGGGATGCTCCCTTTTGTCCTTTTAAAGCCAGGCAAGGCTGGGGGTGGGTCTGTCCAAACTCTACAGGGGAGGAGCAGCTGAGGGGCTGCACTGAACCTGGGGTCTGCCGCGTCCAGCTGCCTCCCTCTCGCTGCACTCCACACACTCAGCCGTCCTTTCCTGGGCACCTGGCCTGGGTCACTTGCTCCCCAGCGTCAGTCTCTGATGGACCCTTTGCGGCCCAGAAATGGTGGGTGAGTTGTTCTCTAGATCCTCTGACCACCTCACCTGCGTCTCCAACCCAACCTCGGGTTCATTCTCCCAGAAGTCCAGGGATGAGCTTGCTGCAGCAGAGAAGTGTGGCCAGCGTGGCCCGGGGGGTGCAGGATGGGGCGTGGCTGGCAGGGCATGCAGGACAGGCTGCAGACCGTTGGGGATTGAGGGGTCTCTGGACACTGCTGCTTTGCCGTCCTAAAAGCCCCTCTGTCTGGCCTCATTTTACTGGGGACGAGGATTTTGCAAACCAAGGTGATGCTGACAGGATGTGTGAGCTTCCCTGTGGCTGCCTCCTGGCATGGCTGTCCTGGCCTTTGGCACCGTGCTCCAGCTGGGCTCTGTGATGCCACCAATGCACGGGAACAAGATGTTCATTTTGAAGGGAAAAGCGGAGTCAAATGCACTCAGAACAACTGAGTCCTGCAGTCGAGGCACCTGGGCCAGGGCTGGGCAGCCTGCTGAGGTCCATTGAGCGCTGGGGGGACCAGGGTTTGGCACAGGCGTGGAGACTGTGCCCTGATGTCCCCACCCTTCTGCAGCCAGCTCAGCAATGTCCCCAGACACCCTCCCCAGTCTGCAAATAACCCTTCGCCTGAAGGAACAGCCGCTAGGGCTGCTGAGCGCCAGCTCTGGGGAGGAGGGCTTTAAACAGTTTTATATGTTGTGAAAATAATTCTCCATTTGGACAGAAATGATTCTAAGATTATTTTTGTTAAAAAGAGAATAGGTTTCCAGTTCCCACCCAGCTGTATCCTGCGTCCCACATAACGCCATCACCAGAGACCTGCAGGCCTGGCTGCAGCTAGCCTGGGGCTGAGCGTCTGGCTCTGTGGCTCCCACAGGGCGGCAGGTGACCTCCTGAGGCAGAGCCAGGGCTGCTGAGGGTCCCACGAACACCTGTGTGGAGACGCCCCCTCCTGCATGACCTTGCTTTCCTGATCTGATGGGGTCTCCTCAGCCCACCTTCCTTGGGGAGGCAGAACAGCTCTGTGGAAAAAGTTGGGTGGGGCAGGGCTTGGGCGGGTGGGCCGGGTGGGGGCCCCTGGAGGGAGGAGGGCTGCCCTCCTGTTGATTTCTCCTGGTCCTAACGTCAGGGGGGCCCTGAGTGGCTTCTCTCTGTTCTGCAGATGAGGGGGCTGCCCTTACGGGACCTGGGAAGCCGCCCTGATGTGGGACAGACGGCACCCGGTGGGCGCCCAGGCCCGTGCTGGACCACACAACTGCATTTCCACATTTGCTCCTTGGCTCCCCTATTCTCTTGGGCCGGGCGCGGTGGCTCACGCCTGTAATCCCAGCACTTTGGGAGGCCGAGGCAGGCGGATCACGAGGTCAGGAGATCGAGACCATCCTGGCTAACACGGTGAAACTCCGTCTCTACCAAAACTACAAAACAATTAGCCGGGCGTGGTGGCGGCGCCTGTGGTCCCAGCTACTCGGGAGGCTGAGGCAGGAGAATGGTGGGAACCCGGGAGGCGGAGGTTCCAGTGAGCCGAGATCCGGCCACAGCCCTCCAGCCTGGGCGACAGAGCGAGGCTGTCTCAAAAAAAGGATCCACTATTCGGCCGAAACACATTTTGAACAAGATTATCTAAATGCTGGAGTTGACATCGAGTCAGTGACAACACGACCCCCGTTCCAGGTATGCGGCTTAGTGGACAAGCTCGATGCGCCGGGGCCCGCCGGGGTGCTCGGGCTTCTGGAAGGAGGAAGCCGCCCGACGGGCAGGCGGCGCTAGATGACCGAGGTCTCCGTCTGCAGGAAGGACGGGGCGCGGGAGCCGCGGTGGAGCTGCAGGGCGCCCTCCGAGCCGTTGCGGGAGATGGAGGAGCCGCAGACCCTGTAATCCCGGCCCGCGGACGGGGTCGGGCACCGGCTTCGCCATTTTCGCTTCAGCTCGCACTGCACCTGGGGAGGTGAGGGCACCGGGAACGCCTGAGCCTGGGCGGGGGCGTGCGGGTGCTCTGGGAGCCACGGAGCCTCCAGCTCTCCCTCCCGTCTGCTCCCGCGTGGAGGGTGGGGCGACATCTGTGTTCCCATCAGATGGACAGAAACAGAAACGGCTTCTGGAGGGAGCGGAGCGGGAACTGGAGGCCCCATGAGGGCGGGGGACGCAGCCACGCTAAGGCTGTGCATGGGTGGTTCAGGCGTCCCCACTGCTACGGCAAGCGCTGTCCCCCAGTCTGAGATAGTTAATTTGTTTTTTTCTGGAAAGATTTTCCTTAGCAGCCGGGGATGTGACAGTGCTGGGCCTCCGTCTCCTTCCCTGTTCCCAGCGGGTAGGGAATGTTAGCCCTGGGAGGGGGTGGGGATGAGTGAGGGGTGCCCGGAAAGCAGAGGAGGGAGAAGGGCAGGTGGCACCATACAGGCTCAGCTTTGCAGAAGCCGTGCTGGTGAAAGTTGCATGTCAAGCAAAGAAAGCGTCAGCGACCGCAGCGTGGGGCGGGAGGGTCAGGGGTCAGGGGACGGGGTGAGGCCGCTGGAGCAGCCCAGAGACAGCACCCCTGGCTGGGGATGAACGCAGGGCAGAGCTCGGTTCCTGGCTTCGTCCCCAGGGACTCACAGAATGCTCTGCAGCCCCACCCCACAATCCAGGCCAGCTTTCTGGGACTCACAAGCTATGCAGGAGCAAGCCGCTGTCCATGGGGAAAAACGGATTCTGTCCAGACCCGGCTGGGAGCTTTCCCAAGAGGGCTCTGAGAGGGATGGCAGTCGATGCTACTTGGGGTGCACAGAGGGACAGCAGGGTTTGGAAGCTGGGCCCAGAAGAGTGGGTTTGCCTGTGTCATTGTGGGTTCTCTGATGGGCACACAGAGGACTGTGGGGGCCTGGGCAGTGAGTCCAGCCCACAGAAGACAGGCGCGTGTGGGGGCCACGGCACCAGGCTGGGCAGCATTTCAGGAACCAACTGAGCACCTGCACATGGTTCCAAGGCGGCCATGAACTTACCTCACTGTTCAGGAAACAGTAGAGGACGGCCACCACCAGGCCCTGCAATGAGAAGGGAAGGTCAGGCAGGACCCGAGCTCGGGGGAGGGTGGCCGCCTCTGCATACCTACCTGGAACGACCCGAGGCACAGTTCAAACAGTATCTGGTATTTGGAGGAGATGCTGATGGGAAACACGGCAAACACCATGTAGTGGACGCCAAACAGCGGGATGAGCAGGAGCGTGGACTTGGCCAGCCTCCTGCACGGAAGGAGAGAAGCCAGCTCAGCTGCGGGACCTGCGAACCCGCTGCACGCCTGGCAGGGTCTTTCTCAGGACCGGGCAGCTGGGTGTGGGAGGGGCTCCACACTCCCTCTCCACCACTGGAATCGCCACCTAACGAGAAAATCCACTGCTTCTTTACGTGTATGTCTGAGGCCCCTGTGCAGATCCAGCACTCAGGGCCCGGGAACGTGCATTCCAGAAAGCGTCTGTTTCTCCCAAATTCCCTCACAAGGACACACGCTGTGTTCTGGGGTTCCTGGCTGGCAGGGGCAAGATTCCCTGTGAGTGACCCAAAACCTGCACAGGCCCTGCCTGGGAGCCCGGCCCATCCTGAGGCAGGCACCGGACAAGAAGGCTGGCCTCCACCGTGGCCACGTGCACGTTTAAATGATGAGGCCCCTCCTGCTCCCGGACCAGCAGCTCACAACAGCTGGGCTCTGTGGGAGCCAGGCCCCTCAGTCAGCGGCAGGGACCCAACTCATTCCCTCTATTAATGCATCTGAAGTTCGCTGGAAAGGAGGCCTCCCTGTGGCTGAGCTCCTGGCCCCTGTCCAGGGAGGTTTTGCTACTTCTGTGACCAGAGAGTTACACAGAAAGGACCTCGAGTGGCCTCAAGGATGTCTCGGCCTTTTCTGTTGTCCTGGAAAGCGAATCGATGTTATTGTCCCCACTTAATTTTGTTTCTAAAATAAAAGCATCCATCTCCGAGTCCTATTTAACAAACACTCCCCAAGAACCAATGCAAAGGTCAGCAAAGACGCTAAACAAGATTCACAGGAAATCCAAGTCCAACCTGAAGGGCAACCAAGAACGACTTATTTTGGGGTCTCTGCCACGCAGGCACCACCGGCCTCCCCTGAGCAGGGACAAGGTCATGCTGCCATGCGGGGTCTGACGTGGGATCCCATCCCTCATGTGGGCGGGCAGAGACGGGTACTCCCTGGATTTAGATGCCACACGGCAGAATTAGATTCTCTGGTTTACCAGACTCTTTTGCAATACTCTGGTGCCAGGCAGCAAATGTCCTGCAAATATAGACTGCATTGATCCTCCTAACCTTAGTGACATTATTACTTCCATCCCACAGATGAGGAAGCTGAGGCATGGAGTGGCAAAGTGACTTCCCTCAGGGTACCGGCTGGTATCTGCACCCAGCTTTGGGGCTCTTGGCCATGCTCCTGTCTAACTGCCCCTCCCCAAATCCACCCCTGTTTTCTAAGGTGGGAGAAAAGGGAAATGCAGGCCAGGCACCCTCCTAGGCCAGGTGGTGGGGTTCCTGCGCCCTTCCATGCCAGCCAGTCTGAGCCCGAGGTGCCTTCTGGGCTGGGCCAACCACTTCCACACCAAGTCAGTGTTTAGTTTATACTTGAATTTTAGTTTTTACCTTTTTTTTTAAAAAAAAATAAATTCTTAATATAAGTTTATGGAGTCTTTGCATTACTCTATAGATTCCCCGGATCATCATGAATTAGCTGGATGACTGGGGGTGAGTGGCTGAACGTCTGTCCTGTCTTCACCTACTGAAGGGAGGTCACGATGCCATCTTCATGTAATCACACGGGCAGGGAACGCTTTCTGAATTGTTATTAAGTACAAGGCCTGCTATCAGGGCTGGCAGCAGACACACGGCCATGGACTATGTGGTCTGAGGGGGGACAGAATTAAATGTAAAATAAAAATAATGTGTGGCCAAGGAGAAAAAGACAGGCTGTATAACATGCAAGTGGGCAGATGCTTAAACAAGCAAGCGCACTAAAGAGGACTTTCTTCTGGCCTTCAAATAAAAGAAATGGTGCCTGACTTTCACAGTCGCCAAGGCCAGAAGTGCTCCGGCTGAGTCCTCCCAGGTCGTCAGGTGCAGAATCACACCCTATCTAGACGGTGGGTGTTTTAAACCACCAAATTTTGGAGTGATTTGTTACTTAGCCAGGGAAATGCTCTCCAGTGCCTCTCTGAGCTTTGGGCAGGAACAGAGCCCTGGGGTCCAGCCTCGAGGCCTGACCCGAGTCGCCGCACCTCCAGGGCCTTCCTGCCAGCGTGGGGTTTCCTGTCTCCATACAGCATCCCCACCAGGGACGGCCAGGCCGGGACACACACTCACTTGTACTGAGACTGGTCGTTGCCGCCGACATCCGGGGATGTTAACTTCTGCAGCAAAATTCGTATAATACTAATGAAAAGGACAAAATTGACCTGCACAAAAGAGACAGTAAGTTCGTGAAACGGATACATGGATCCCTGATTTGCCCTGAAGTCCACCTGATTTCGACCCTCCCCTCCACTCCCTCAGTCCCTCCCTCCTTCCCTGGGAACCGCCTGTGGGGGTCCACAGGCCTGAAGGGGCCCTTTTCCGGGAAGGCTGAGTGGATGAGTGGAATGGGGTCATTTCTGTTTAATAAAGGATGGCAGGCCTGCTGTCTGCCCAAGTGTGTGACTCCACAGGTAATTCACGCTTCAACAGGGGCGACTTACAATGATGGAAATTAAAATCGGTATTCGTATGACCCACCAGGGCACACTGTGGTCGTTTGTATCCCAGCAACTGTCGGAGAGAGACGGGAAATCAGGTTACCACTGACCACTTTCGCAAGACGGGCACAGGAGAATGAGCGCCTGCCTCGTGCCTGTGCCTGCCAGTGGGGCCGTCTGCCCCTCCCAACCTGCCTGCTCCCCTTACTGTGGAAGCACAATTTCTCTGCACTGACAGATCGTAAAGGAATCTGTCCCAGCGAGTGACTGTGTTCCGTTTTATGCTTCTCAAAACAATAGTCGGCTTGTGGGGAGGAGGAATGGAGGCGCGGCCCCAGAAGCTGGGACAAGGGCAGGACGGCTGCTGACGCCCTCCACTCTGAGCACGAAAGCGTGTGTCGGCCCCATTCAGCCGACATCAGGAGAAAAGAACCTTCCTCCTGAAAATTAGCTTCCCCTCACCTCCCAAATGGTTTGCATGTGTATGGCAAAGGGTTTAAAATGTCCTTAGAGTGACTGAGGTGGGTGAGCCGCATTTCATTTTGATTTTCAGTGCGTGGGGTGTCTCCAGCAGGAAGCTGTGACCCCTGGCTTGTTAAACACCTCAGTGATTCTCCCCAGGGTCTACACACCCTGCACTGGGAGTCTGCAGCCCTCCCATAAAGCAGAAACTCCGTCGCAGGCCTGGGTCCATGCAGGAACCTTCCGGCTGGTGCAGTCTCAGACTGGCCGAAGGGGACCAAAGGGGACCAGTCCTTAAGGCCAGAAGTGCCCCTGCTGAGTCCTCCCAGGTCGTCAGGTGCAGAATCACACCGTAACTAGATGGTGGGTGTTTTAAATCACCAAATCTTGGAGTGATTTTTTACTTAGCAGTGGATAACCGATGCACACTGAGGCCCTTTGAAAGGCAGGATATTTGTGCTGGAACCACATGTGTTCATGTCTGGGCTGCGGTCTCACTTAGGGTGAGCACAGGGGAGAAGCGCTCCGGACCGCACAAGCCAAGACTAGTGCTTAGGGAGTGCTGGGGGGCCCTGCAGCCACCATCACCTGACCTTCCACTTTGCTACAGGTAAACAACGTGCAGGGCACTTGGTTTTCTTCTGTGGACATCGCTGTGCCCACCGAAGGGGCTGCCCCAGTCTCTGCCTGGTTTATCCCAATCTCAACTATGCTGCAAAACCTGGCTCCCTTCCTGTCTCCTGCACGGGGCTTCCTCCAATCTTCCAACCTCATACGATTTCTCCCCGTGAATCGCCCAGAAGCTTCCTGCATGGCTGTCGGTTGGCCGCAAACGCTCCCTGTCCTTCCAACCAGGTAACCTCCTGGCTTCCAAAGGACTTCGTGTTGCCAGATGTTGCCGGGCCCGTTTTCGAGGTTGCGGTCTGGGCATGGACTCACCCGGTGTCTTCTAAGTAGAGCCTGGCTGCAGTCCACGCACCGATGCATACGGTGGGGAGGCCTACAGAGAGACGGCCGGTTACGCGGGTGTATCAGAGCGGTGCACACGCACACAGGTGGGTGCCTTCACCAGCAAAACCCTCAAGGACACTCCTTCTCACGGGAATATTAAGTGCAATCTCTTGTTTAAAGTCTTTGTAAATATTTACAAGTTTATGCTCATGCCTTAGTAAGCAGTGAAGATAATTAAACACATGCTTGAGAGCTGAGAATCTGAGACCTGCCATTCCACATGGGAAGTGTTATTACTGAAGGCCACGGAGTTGAACGTGCGGAGGAGGAGATGTGTTCACTGATTTTGCGGCCACCCGCGGAGCTATCGGCTGCGTTTGCCTCATCCTGTCCATGAGGATGTCCCGAATCTGCACCCCTTTGCAACCCTGGGCAAGGCAAGGCTTCCGCTACCTGGTATGGCCTCAACCCCTCTCCTCTCTGATCCCCACCCTCAGTGAAAGGTGAACTGGGTAGAGGCGGGGAGGAGGACACTGTTAACAGCCCAGTTTGAATTGGGGTAAAAGGGGCCAGGAATGGGAGTATTTTAAACTGGGTTCCTGGTTACCAGAAATATTAATGTGTTGTTCGTAGGGGCCTCCAGTCATCCTAGAAGAGCTCTTCATGATATGACCCTGTGACATGCATTCTACAGGGGCGGCAAAGTGTTTTTCTGAGCAGAAAGTGATTGCGTTGTTTGGTCAGATGGGATGGGATGGAGGTTTTGTGGGTCGGAAGGGGCACGCTTACCCCATCCGATCAGGAGGTAGGCCAGGAAGCACCTTCCGGGGGGGAGCACCGCCACCAGGAGGGTGTGGAGGTACAGCCCCTCCACCAGCAGCCAGAAGAAGTTGGCCATGATGCAGTACTGCAGGAAGACCAGGCTCAGCTTGCAGCCCACCTGGAAACCGCAAACAGAGAGCATGACCTCATCCGGTAACAACAGCTCCAGCAGGCAGTGCCGCTGCAGCACACAGGGCGCTTGGTATCTGTGCAAGGAAGGAGGAGACACCGGTGCCATCAGGAAGGGAAGTGATTAACACAGTGGCCAGGGTGCTGGCCAGGAATGCCTGCTGGTAGCACCGGGCCCTTTGTATCCGCGGCTCCAGGGCAAGATCACTGCAGAGGCAACGGTGAACAGCCCTCCCTGAGACAAGCTTACTCACTGTTGCGGGCCAGGAGCTCACTTACTGCTGGAAGGTCTTAGGCCGCACAGCTCCCTGGCCCTCCTGTTCTCGGCCCCTCCCCTTGGCTCCTCCACTTCCCCTTCTCTGACCTGCTTCCCCACAGGAACCCCCGCAGTGGTCCTGCCAGCCAGCAAAGAAGAACCAGAAGAGCCAGCAGGAGGTCCCAGGGGCGAGGTGTGGGTGGCAGGGGCCCTGCAGCTACCCAGGACTCTGGCCTCTGTCCCTTTGTGTGAACAGAGCACGAGTGCAGGTACAGGGTGGGGCACCCGCCAGTTGCCCTCACTAGCAACTGTGCCTGGGAAGAGAAAACGATGGACCCACACCAGGCCCCCAGACTTTTCTTTTAAATTTTTGACAACTATGTAAGTTCCTCAGTTGTAAAAAACTGGTTTTAATATTGGGTAACTTAATAAAACATGAAAAAATAAAGGGGAAAACAAGAGAAATCTAGCAAATAAAATATTTTCTGAGGATATTTTAAAAGGATTTTCACTGGGAAAGAATTACATATTATATAAAATAAACCTATTTTAATCTCTCAGACCTTCATCTAACTAAATGTACCAGGCATTTCAGCTTCATGAGCAACCACGAAACTGCTACTTTTAATCACTAAGCTTATATAAAGTGTGCTGAAAAATAGTATTTTCATTTCCATTCTTATTTCTATATTTATGTTCATATATATCTATAGACATATATAGGTAGATATACACATGTACAGGCAGATACAGGTATATCTGATACATATATCAGATGGATACACCTATACATATTTGTAGGTGGATATACTTATATATATGGGTAGATATACTATATACATATAGCAGATGGCTATCCCTATACATATACATGGGTGAATATATTTTTACATATGGGTAGATATATATGGGTGGATATACTTATACGTGTATATGGGCGGATATACTTATACTTTCATATGGTGGCCTTTCAATTTGGCCTCCAGGGTCCTGAGAGCCACCGAGCCCTGCAGGCTGCCCCTGACCTTCCCAGCGCTCTGGATCTGCCTTGCCTTCTTCCGCTTTTTCTTTTTCCTAAGAATAGCAGGGTAGGTGCTTCATTTTCTGAGGCACTGCACAGGTGAGAGTTACCCTTATTGTCCATCTTTGCCACCACAGCCAGTCGAGCGCCTGCACGCGGATCTCGTGTCAACACCTGCTGAATGGACACTCAGATCCCAGCAAGTTCTGCCCTGGGCATCAGGACAGAGCCTCTTACGTGGAAAGACACACATGATAACACAGCCATGAACACAGGAGAGTCACAGTAAGTCCATTTGTGGCTTATTGCCACTCATTTGAATAGTAAAGTGAAATAAATCAAGTTTTAAAATCTCTGGGAGGTGGGATTCTGGGAGTTGGTGACCCATCTGGATGCAACGTGCCTTCCTTTGTCTCTTGGTAAAAGACCGCGTCTTAAACACAAGGAGTAAATTGCAGATGAACCAAGACACAAATGAACAATCTCAGAATAGAAATCTCTTAACTAAGATGGGAAATCTGAAATGAAAACAAGAAGTGCTAAAAGGACAGAAGGCAATTTTGGTTATATAAACTTTAAAAGCTTTTGGATGGCAAAAATACCATAAAAATACAATTGACAAATGATGAATTTGGAAACATATTTACAATGGAAATGACAAATGTTTAATTTTTATGATACCAATATTACAGATGAATGTGGTGTTTTAGAGGGCCGGAACAGCTTGTGGAAAGATGCCAGTTCTCAGCAGGTGCCCTGCCCCGGAGTGTGCATGAGAGCCACAGAGGCAGTGCCAACGCCACCAGACAGGCAAAACGGCAAAACCAGTCAGGTCTTTGGGCTCTGGTGTGATCCTACGTGCAGCTGTCAGCTGTCTCAGCCTTTTGGAAGGCAACCTAGCAAGAGAGATTTACTACAATTTACAAATACACAGGCAGCTGGGTGCGGTGGCTCACACCTACAATCCCAGCACTTTGGGAGGCCAAGGTGGGTGGATTACTTGAGGTCAGGAGTTCAAGATCAGCCTGGCCAACATAGTGAAACCCCGTCTCTACTAAAAATACAAATAAAATAAAATAAAATTAGCTGGGTGTGGTGACGCCTGCCTGTGATCCCAGCTACTCACGAGGCTGAGACATGAGAATCGCCTGAACCTGGGAGGTGGAGGTTGCAATGAGCCGAGATCATGCCACTGCACTCAGCCTGGACAACAGAGTGAGAGTCTGTGCCAAAAACAAAACAAACAAAACAAAACAAAACAAAAAAATATGCATGCCCTTTGCAGTGGGTGGGAGGCTTCTTTATGCTGCCAGAATTCATGTGTTGAAGCCCACCCGCTGTGGGAGTGTTAGTGGGTGCAGCCTTGCCACAGGGGTGGAGTCTTGTGATGGGATTAGTGCCCCTGTAAAGGGACCCCAGCAACATCCCTCGCCCCTTCCACCACGTGAGGACACAGAGAAGTCAGACCCGAATCTGGTGGTGCCTTGGTCTCAGGTCTCCAGAACCGAGAAGTAAATGTCTGCAACCGCAGCACACGAGGACGGAGACGCCCTCGGACCTGGCAGCCTCACTGGTGAGTTCCATCCGACAGAAATAAGAACACCTGTCCATAAGACACATGTCCGGTGATGCCCGCAGTGGCAAAAGAGAAAAATAAAGGGCAGAGCAGACCCCACACCGGGGGACGGGCTACGTGGAGAACGCCACGCTACACGAGGGGCTGTGTGCCGCCTGAAAGCAGGCGCCGACCTGGTGGGCCCTGGGACATCCTGCTGAAGGAGCAAAGAGGACGCAGAAGGAGTGTGCTGAAGATGATTCCATTTTCTTTTAAATGGTAACAAAAACATCTCTGCATTTTTTCCCATGTACCCATTCACCAAACAAGCACACTGTGAGGAGGGGAGGTTTGGGGAATGACAAGGCCTCTACTGACTTCATTTTCTACAGTGTGACCTTCACACCTCATTACACAGGCTCCAGAGCACCGCAGGAGGGGCCTCCAGGGCCAGCTGCCACCCACAGGGTTGATGTGAGGACCCCCAGCCAGGAGACCCACCAAGGCCCAGTGCCCAATCAGCAGCTGGTCCCTCCTCAGCCTCGTGGCCTTGTCGGGGAGCCTCTGTGTGAGCGTGTGAGTACGTGCACACGTGCATGTGAGGCAGGCAGGACTCAGCTTAGGAAGCCTAGGGGTGTGCTTCTGGGAGTCCCACAGACCCGGGGGGAACCTGCTGTGGCCAACAGTGAGAATAAAGGGCAGGTCTGCTCCATGTCCCGGGACAGCCCAGGGCCCCGGAAACTGTGCCTCTGTCTAGGCCGTGTGGAAGGGGCCAAGAAGAGAACTTTTCATGTTCTTGGCTGATCCTAATGTCGTGAGAAAAAGACCCTGCACCTAGTTTGTGGGGGGCTGCCCCAGCTGTTCTGCTTGGGAGGATAATCTTGGTTTGGTGAAGTCAGTCGGGAACAAAAAATATACAAAAAAATGCAACTGGAAGGAAAGATATTTTTCCTGTTCCTTATGCTGAGGTCTGACTCCATTTCTGGCTGACTTGTTTATTTAAAGCCTGAGCATTCTTTAGAGGACAGCAAGAGGGAAGACCCAGCTTGGCTCCTCTCTGGCCTCAGGCATCTCCCCTCCCTCCTGTCCTCTGTCCCCTCCCTCCTCCGTCGGTCACACGCTTTTCCCTTTGCCTCTGCTTTCCCCTTTCTGGTACTAGAGTCGCGGGGCATCTGGCATAAGGGGCAAAGCCGACTCCCTCTGTCCTCACAGAGCTCGACGCTGGGAACAGGCTCCGTGCCGCTGGGTGTCGTGGGGCCCCACCTGCACCTGGGCTTTGGATCCCGAGACTCCAGGCCAGTTGCTGGGTTTCCCTCAGCTCAGTTTCCTCGTCTGTGAAATGGGGCAACAGCTCTTTTAAAGGCGAATGAGTGTTCACCCACAGTGTCCACAGAAACAGCCCGGCATTTAGAGGAGGCTCTGTGCGGTGTGTGGGAGGCCAGGACCTCCCAGTGGGGCAGCCATACTGGCTCAAATCCACTCTGCCTCGGAGGTTCTGGGCACTCCTCTCGGGTTGAAGCGGTAGGGGAGAGTAGACAGCTGCTGCTCCAGGCCAGCACCCAGTCCCGAGGGCTACCACTTTCTATGTCGCAGGTCCTCCAGGGTCCGCCGGGGTCTACTGAGGGTCTGTTGTGTGTCCTGAGGGTCTGTCGAGGATCCTAAAGGTCTATCAAGGGTCACTGCTTTCTATGTCTCGGGTCCTGAGGGTCTGTCGTGGGTCATTGGTTTCTACATCACAGGTCCGTTGAGGGTCCGTCATGGGTCCTGAGAGTCAGTCATGGGTCCTAAGGGTCTGTCATGGGTCACTGCTTTTGATGTTATGGGTCCTTTGAGGGTCTGTCATGGGTCCCAGTGGTCCTCTGAGTGTCTGTCAAGTGTCTGTTGAGGGTGACTACTTTCTTCATGAAGAGCTAAGGGCAGGGGGATCTGCAGAGTGAAGCCTGAAACCATCTTGGTGAGAGAGAATCTGACACTGTCCTCACACTTCTTATGGGCGTTGACCACCGTTATATATGTAGGGAGACCCTCTTCCCAGGCCAGGAACTCAAAGGGCCAACTCCACCTGGGGACAGGGGCTTGCCAGGTGAAGAATCTTGTTAATTTTGTTATCACAGCAAATCTGATTCACAGGCATCACCACCAGCTTATCCCCAGAGGCACATTTCCTGCATGAAGACGATGACGGGCTATGAAACAGCTGACGTCTGTGCGGTTATAAATGGCATTACTACCTTAAAACTAAGCTAATTCAAATCTGTGCCAGCAGACGGACCTATCCAAGTCTAGTGCTCCTGGCTCCTTCAGAAGAACCTTGGTAGCGAGGGTGTCGGGTCGAGAGTGAGGTACCAGGGGCTTGAATCTTTCATAAAGATACTGAACATGTGGAATGCTCTGGGCCAGCAGGGATGTGCTTGGTAGAACGGCCTGCATGTAGGAGGTGCTCAACAGCACTTGCTATGTTAAACTGACTTGATTAGGTGCTAGATAACCACCAATAACCACCACAAATACAGCCGAGGGAGAAGGGCGTAGGTGGAGTGAAACATCCTGTACTGTATTTGTAGGACCTAATAATTAAGATTATCCTCAAATCAAAGAGTTGGACCCAAGATATTCACAGACACGCAACTGGGTTCACAATCAGGCTTTGCATGGAATTTACCCATAGCACAGATCAAGTTCTTCCAGCAATCTGGAAGGAAGTCTTTACTGCTCAGAGTCTAGGAGATTCAGATAGAAAGCAACAGAGTTGTGTGTGTTCATCTGTACCAAGATTCCTCAACCCAGATGTGTATGAGGAAGGGTGTGCCTTTCCTCAGTCTAGCTCCATGGGGGTCAGAGCTCAGGGCCCTTTCACTTCCCAGCCCTGATGGTGCCTGGGACTCCCACCCTCCCTGCCTCAGTGCCACCCCCAGGTCTCAGCGCCAACTGGGCCTGCTCTGGACCCAGCCTGTCTGCCAGACTCTCTGTTTCTCAGCCAGGGACCCTGCACCAGCACTGAGACATCCTCATCGTGAGAAGGGGGAACAGAGACAAAGGGACAAGACAGTGGGACCCTGTGGTGGGGACAGCCTTACCCAGGAGGACGGCTGGTTGGGACAGTGCAACGTGCCCGAACTGGAGTAGAGAACGTCGTCCTTGACCAGCACTGAGATGGCTCTCAGGATGAAGGACAGGAACAGGTTCAGATGGATGTAATTCCTGGTGCAGTGCAGCTTCCTGAGGTTGGGGAGTGGGGGAGAGAGGAATTGGTGGGGGAAGGGGAAGGAGGGAGAGAGGGAGAGAGAACCAGACAGACATGAGAAACTCATACTATGATCAGAGAAGCACAGAAAAATAAAAGAGTTGAGGGCAAGAAGCAGATTTCACCATGAATGGCAACTGCAATTTGCTGTGGCAGAGAAAAATGAAAAAGCTCTGTTAAGAATTTTTTTTGAGATAATAAAAGTGGATGAGATGAAGAAATGTTTTTAGCAAATACATATTGAATTTGATAACAAGTTTCCTATCAACAATTAAAAAGCTGTTAAAATCCCAACAAAGGAGGTCAGTGAAAATGGTGGTGTAGGGACCATTCAAGAAACAACAACAACAACAACAACAAAGATACTCAAAGGCTTATGGCAACCAAGTGAACCCTTAGCCGGGGGGAAAGGCCCTGAACAGGCAGAGAGCACGCTGTATTTAGTTCACCTTTTGTCCACTCCGCTCCAACATGGTGGTCATTTTGAAGACAGAAGCCCATGTTACTATTGTGGGTACTTGGTCCTGGAGGAATTTCATAAACCCAAGGAACTGTGTTTGTTTTGACCTTTCTGTGGGTTCTGGGCAAAAGACTCAGAATCCTCAGGCTGAGAAGTGGTTTTGCAGACATGCTGGAAGCTGAACGTATAAGCTCCTGCCACCTCAGGAAATACTTGGCAGTGGAGGCAAAAAACAGGCCCTCTGATAGCCTGAGAGGAAAAGCTGGGGAGTGAGAATCTTGGAGAATAAGGGCTTCAAGAAGCTCTCACATGAAGTGGGGAACCTAGAAATCCAGGTGCACGTTCAGGGCAGAAAGGACCAGAGAATCCCACAAGCTGTTATCTCAGGCTGCTCTTTAGGCTCAGCACAAGCAGGTGGTGAGGGCTAAGGCGGAGCTGCAAACAGGCTGGTTAAGCATTGAAGGAGTGCTCCCAACACAGAGCCAGCCTACAAAGGCCTAGAGAGGGCACTTTTTCTTTTCTTTCAGTTTTTAGCTCTTTGACTCCAGGTGTTTGTGGAAATCTCTGTCAAATAACTAGCTGATGACTGAGCTAAAAGTATATAGAGTTTTCAGAGGCCACTAAAGACCAAGAGTCTTTATAAAAATAGCTTAGAAAATCCCTAAATAAACAACTACAACCTGCAGCAAGAAACAACAAATCCTAGACGGGGGAGAATGTGATTCCAGAGTCATCACATCAGAATATTCAAAATGCCCAGTTTCAACAAAAAATATAAAGCAAAAAAAAAAAAAAAAAAAGAGAGAGAAAATATGACCCATTTATAGGAGAAAGAAAATGAATCAACAAAAATTATCCCTGAGGCATCACATGAAATAGATTTACCTTAAGTTTCTGACTTAAGGTCGTATGCAACAACTTTAAATAAAGTGTCTTAAATATGCTTAAAAAGCAAAAAAACAAAACAAACAAAAAAACTCACAAAAAAACCACCAAAAAAAAAAAAAACCCAAAAAAACAATTACCAAAAAACCGAAAGAAAACAAAACAAAACCTAAAACAAAAAACCATGGACAAATAAAGGAAACCAGGAGAACAATGTCTCAACACATAGACAATATTGATAAAAGAGACAGAAATTACAAAAAGTAACCATGTAGAAATTTTGGAGCTAAAATGCACAATTGAGCTAAAAGATTCACTGGGGGAGGCCAAAGCAGTTTTCTTTTCTTTTTTTTGTTTTTTTGAGACGAAATCTCATTCTATCACCCATGCTGGAGTGCAAAGGTGCAATCTCGGCTCACTGCAACCTCTGCCTCCCTGATTCAAGTGATTCTCCTGCCTCAACCTTCTGAGTAGCTGGGATTACAGGCACCTGCCACTACGCCCAGCTAATTTTTGTATTTTTAGTAGAGATGGGGTTTCACAATATTGGCTAAGCCGGTCTCAAACCTCTGACCATATGTGATCCACCTGCCTTGGCCTCCCAAAGTGCTGGGATTACAGGTGTGAGCCACCGCACCCGGTCTGGATTTGAGCAGGCAAAATAAGTCATCTGTGAACTTGCAGCGAGGTCAAATGAAATTATCCAGTCTGAGGAGCAGAAAGAAAACAAAGAATGAAGGAAAACGAGGAGAGCCCAAGAGCCTAAGAGACTTGTGGAATTCCGTCAAGTGCACCAGCACACGCATTGATGCCAAAATGATGATCCTGAAGTCACGCGGAATTACAAGGGATCCTGAATGGCCAAAACAATCTTAAAAAGAACAAAGCTGAAGAACTTACCATCTCAATTTCAAACTTACTACAGACTACCAAATAGTGTGGCACTGCATATAGATCAACGGTATAGAACTGAGAGTCCAGAATTAAACCTAACACATCTACGGCCATTTGATTTTTGACAAGGGTGCCAAGGACATTCAATAGGGAAAGAACAGTCTTTTTAACGACTGGTGCTGTGATGACTAGATGTCCATATGTAAAATCATACAGCTGGACCCCTACCTCACAGCATATTAAAAATTACTCAGAATGAATCAATGACCTAAACATAAGAGCTAAAACCGTAAAACTCTTCTGAAAAAATATAGGAGCAAATATTCATGACTTTTGGATTTCCTGTGTACTTGTGCTGTCAGCCACAAGTCTATTAGGCTCTGTTGGATTTCTTATGTTCTTATGCATGATACCAAAAGCACAGCAAGAAAACAACAGAAAAAGTGGACTTCATCAACATTGAAAACTTTTATGTATTAAAGGACATTACTAAGAGAGTTCAGAGAAAACCTACAGAATGGGAGAAAATGTCTGGAAATTATATATCTGATAAGGATTAGTATCCAAAATATACAAAGAACTCTTACAACTCAACAACAAAAACCCAATTAGAAAATAGGCAAAAACTTGACATCGATTTCTCCAAAGAAGATATACAAATGGTCAATAAGCACATAAAACCATAATGTGACATCATTGCATACCACTAGGATGGCAATAGTAATAATAATAATAAATTAAGAAAACAAAATAAAAGGTATTGGATGGATGTGAAGAAACTGGAACCCTCACATATTGCTAGTGGAAATGTAAAATGGTACAGTCGTTGTGGAAAGCAGTTTGGTGGTTTCTCAACACAGAATTACAATATGTCCCAGAATTTCGCTTGTAGGTATACACCCCAGAGTTGGAAACAAGTATTCAAACAAAACATGTACATGAATGTTCACGGCAGCTCTAACAGTTCAAATGTCCGTGAGCAGATGAATGGATAAACAAAATGTGGCATATCCACACAACTAAATACTATTCAACCATAAAGAGGCATGGAGTACTGACGTGGATGGAACCAAAAACATTCTGCTAAGTAAAGACACCAGTCACAAAAGGCCACATACTGTATGATGCATCCAGAGGAGGCAATTCCATAGAGAAGGCAGATTCTGGTTTCCAGGAGCCAGGGCGGATGGGGAGTGACTGCCTAATGTATAGGAGGCTTCCTTTTGGGACAATAGGAAGTTCGGGAACTAGATAATGGTGATAATTACACAACACTGTGAAGGTGCTTAATGCCAAGGAATTGTGTACCTTGAGATGGCACAAATGGTAAATTTTGTGTTATGGGTATTTTACCATAAATTTTGAAAATCCACCCTACCCCTCAAATTTTTAAACAATTATGGCCAGCTGTAAAACAATTTGGATTCTTGCATAAAAAAGAAAAATAATTTTTATCCAAAAGGATGTTAAATTTTTATTTCATTTATGGAAATTTTGTTAGAGAAATATAAAGAACAAACTAAGAAAGATATTTTACAAAAAGTGCAAATTTTCAATTAAGCCAAACTATTGCCCACAGAGTACAAGGCCTTTCTAATGTTATTAAAGATCCTGGGCCAGGCACGCTGACTCATGCCTGTAATCCCAACACTTTGGGAGGCCGAGGCACGTGGATCACCTGAGGTCAGGAGTTCAAGACCAGCCTGACAACATGGTGAAACCCTGTCTCTATTAAAAATACAAAAATTAGCCAGGCTTGGTGGTGGGTGCCTGTAATCCCAGCTACTTGGGAGGCTGATGCAGAAGAATCGCTTGAACCCGGGAGGCAGAGGTTGAGATTGAACCCAGGTGCTTGAACTCAGGAGCCAAGATTGCACCATTGCGCTCCAGCCTGGGCAACACGAGCGAAACTTTGTCTCAAAAAAAAAAAAAATAAAAATAAAGTATCCTTTAATTTAAAACTTGAAAACTTGCAAGTACTTTTCTTTGGTTTTTGTTGAGTTGTGTGGTTAAGAGACACTCACTGGACAATTAATAGTTTGAATTCTTTAATTTCAGAGGAATTCCAAATTTATAAACAAATGTCAATTGATGGCCTAAAAATTAGAAATTATGGTGTAAATATTTTTTCATAGTTTCCATTTGTCAAAGAATTCAGTTATATATGAAAAAACTAGTTTCTATTATGACAGACACTGCTCCAGCTATGGCAGGTCAAAAATCTGAATTTATTGCAATTCATTTGAAATTTAAAACAAGGGACAGATATTTCCATTATTGCTTCATTCCACTGTATAATACTGTTGAAAGTATTTGTGTTCCATTTTATGAAGCAGACTCTAGAAAAACCATCAAGAATGTAGTTGTTAAAATCTTTCAATATTTATGTGCAAAAGGTTTGAATCGCTGAGCATTTACACAACAGCTGAAAGAAACGAGACAATGAACTTAATGATCTAGTGTTCTTTACCAATGCTTGGGTGAGTCATGGAAGAATTTTACAATATTCACTCTATTGGTAACTCCAAGTCAAGATTTTTCTCAAACAATAAGTGCTTCCCAAATATCCAATTATCAAAGGCAAAATGACAATATAATTTATGTTTTCTCACTGCTATCCTGTTGATTTAGAAACCTTGAAGAAAAGAGAGCTCATCTGTGACATAGCTAGGTATGAAAAATTATGTGGAAATAAAAACTTTCCATAATATAAATCAGAATTAGTGATTTAATATTTTTCTAACATGAATAAATATGCAGAATATTTTAATTACAATCAAGAGAACCATTTAAACTGGCAGAAAAACACCATATAAATTTAAGAAACACTTTTTCTAATCAATGAATTTAGAGTTGTATGCCAATATATGCATTGCACCTTGGACTTTGACATTAGTTATACTGAGCTGATACAAGGGTAAGCTTATTTAACTTGAGAAGACATAATTTGCAAACAAAGGTGCTTTTGCTTCAAAGTTAAATCAACTCTTTCTAAAAATGGTGACCTAGTTTTGTTAATGTGGATATGAATAGTAAAGGGAAATGACTCCTGGTACCCTAGTGACTTGCTGGAGAACTTTTACGTATGTTTGGACAGCTAGGTATGTTTGAACAACTTTTTCAACTGTAAATTTTAAAACTGTAAAGGCAGGTCAAGTATTTTCAATACAAACCACTGACCAAATTGAACTACGCTGTGTGAACTACAAACTGGATTTTGAAGACTTACTCTGAACACAAGAATGTAAATAGCTCATTAATATTCTTTTATATTGATTACATATTGAAGTCATATTTTGGATCTAACAACTTTAATAAAATGTATTATTAAAGTTAATTTCACTGGTTTCTTTTTATTTTTAAAAGAAAATGTTAAAATGAGGCTACTAGAACACTTACAATTATGCTACTGGCTTGCCTTATGTTTCTGTTGGACACTGCTGATCCCGACAGCTATGGGATCGTGCTTTTTCAGCTCTCTCTTTGGGCTGGCACCCGCCAAACTCCTCCACAGCCAGCATGCACTCAGCTTAGCCCTTCCCGATGTCCTGCACAGCTCTAGGGGCTTTCTCTAGTTCTTTCACAAACCTCTGCTGGGTCCACTTGTTCAAGGTATGGAGGACCCTTCTCTCCCACTCAAAAGATTCCTCATTCTTAGCCTTCCGTTTCTTGAGCCTTATTTTTACTTTTTCTATCAACGTGCCACCCCCGTTCCTGTACCCCTGGTGGACGCTGGGCGTCTCTGTTCCTCTACCAAGCACACACTCCCATAAAACTGTCTCTCTTGGAATTCTCTTCTTCCAGCAAGACCCTCATCAAATGTCAACATGAACCTTTCTTGCGGCTTAAGTTTATGTGACATCTTGCTTTTCTAAAAAGTATTCAGAACATTTTGTTTATAACTCTCTTAGAACACTTAAATTCTGCTTCAGAGAAGACTTAGTTGGAACACACCCTAAAGAGGACCTCCACTTGTGGCCGTGAAGGGGAACCCCTCAGGAAAGGATCAGGGTGACCCTAAAAAGCTGCCCAAAGGCTTTGGGGAGCAGCCACAGCCACAGGGACCAAAGGGCCGGACTCTGGGGAGAAGGCAATGGCACTGTGGGGAGCGCCGGGGCCCTCCAGGGCCTCTGCGGCTGTCTGCTGGTTTAGTTCTCTGGTACGGAGGGTGTTCAGAAAGGACAAGCCCAGAGCCAGGGCCAGAGCGAGGGCAGCCTCACCCGCCAGAGCAGAAATGGGAGATAAGGGCTGTTGGGTGACCCTCGGGGAGCAACGACTCTGCAGGAAAGGAAATAGAGGCTGCATCCAAATCCTTTCGGTCTCTGAGATGGTTGTGTGTTGGGTGAGAGGCTGAGAAAGCAGAAAGCAGTGGCCAAGGCTGAGTACTTGGGGGAAATGCCTGCAGCCTCATGGGTACTGGGTGGCAAGTGGCAGGATTCAGGGCCTGAGGGAGGCGGGGTTCCCAGGCCTTCATGGGGGAGTCCCAAATAGCTGTGGCCCAGAGTGACGACAAATCAGAGAGCACCCGGTTGCTTGAAGCCTGAAACGCAGGCCCAAACCCAGCCCCAAACACACGTGGCCTTGATGGCCCAGGCTGGTCTGCCCTTCCTACCATGAAAAATTCAAATCCTCTGCAGTAAGATAATCACCTGAAGCCTCTGCAATTTAAGTATTTGTAATTTCAGTAACAGTTACTAGCTATGCCAGAAACAGGACTAAGTAATCAAAAGCCAAGTTAAAAAGAAAAAACACTGGCCGGGCACAGTGGCTCGCGCATGTAATCCTAGCACTTTGGGAGGCCAAGGTGGGTTGATCACTTGAGATCAGGAGCTCGAGACCAACCTGGCCAACAAGGTGAAACCCCGTCTCCACTAAAAATACAAAAATTAGCTGGGCATGGTGGTGCACGCCTGTAATCCTAGCTACTTGGGAGACTGAGGCAGGAGGATCGCTTGAACCCGGGAGGCAGAGGTTGCAGTGAGCAGAGATCACACCACTGCACTCCAGCCTGGGTGACAGAGACAGACTCTGTCTCAAAACACACACGCACACACACACACACACACACACAAACAAAAACAAAAACAAAAACAGACAATAGAGATTCAGATGCTAGTGTTTTAAGACATGGGACTATAAAATTAATATATTTAAGAAAACAGATAAAGAGATGGAGAATTTTATTAGATAATAAAATTAAGACAATCAAATAGAAAATTTAAAACTTAAAAAACCTTGAAATTAAGAGTTAAATAGAGGGGACTAACATTAACATAACACAGCAGATGCGAGTACTATGAATTGGATCAGTAGTATGTCTAGATTAAAGTAGAAACCAAAAATATGAAAAATATAGGAAAAAATAGTAAGATAATACATGGGAAATGGAGTTTTAGGAAGAGAGGAGAATGAGGAAGGAGCAGCATTTGAAGAGATGCTAGCCACAAAGTTTTTTGAAACTGATAAAAGACAATAACAGATTAAAGGAACTCTACAAACCCCAAGAAGGAGAAATACAAAGAAAACCACCTTAAGTCCTGTGAAAGTGTAACCGCTAAAAACCGAAAAAAGTCTTCAAAGCTTCAGAGAAAAAAAGACACGCTGCCTCAAAGGAACAATGCTGCACTGGCAGCTGACTTTTCAGAAGAGGTCACGACGTACATCTTTAATGTGGTGAAAGAAAATAACTGCCAACAGAATTCAATCCTCTCCAAAATAGCCTCAAAAGTGAAGGCAAAATTAAAATGATTTCAAGCAACCAAAACTCGTAAGAATTCACTGCTGGTGGGACTGTGCTGAGAGAAATACTACAGGGAAATCTTCCTGCAGTAGGAAAATGATCCCAGATGGAAATACGAAATGCAGGAGAATGAAGAGCACCAGAAAGAAATGTTGGGGGAACGCTAAGTAAATGCGACTTTTAACACAACAACAATAGTATTTATATATGGAATTAAAATACATGACAAAAACATAAAACATCTTAGAGGTAAATGGAGCTAAAAGGTTGTAAAATTCTTGAATTGACTGGAAAGTGGTAAAAATAGCTACTGGACGTTAACTCATGAGAAAATGATGCCTATTGTGAATCTGGGGTGACAACTAGAAGAATAACAACAATCCAAAAGGGGAGAAGAAAACTGGAATAATAAAAATACTTGATCAATTCAAAAGAAACAAGAATATGTGCAAAACCAACTAAGAACAGCTGAGACAATTAGAAAGCAAAGAAATGAAAGGTAGATTAGAACTCAGAGTTGTCATAAGTAGACTGTGTGTATGAAAATGCTGCATTTAAAAATAAAGATTGGAGACAAAAAGTAAATTCCAATTAAATGGAGCTTATAAAATATATACCTTTAATATAAAACACAGGGAAGTAGAAAATAAAAACACATAAAACCATACACTTGAAAACACAAAATAAAGCTAATATAATGATCTTCAATATCAGACAAAGCAGATTTTTAAGGTAGGGGACATTACTACATATTGGCAGTTTAAACTGATATACTCCTAATGACACAGCCTTAAAATATAGATGGTAAACAGTGAAAGAATTAAAAGGACAAATAGACAAGCCCACAATTATAGTTGGAGATTTTAATACATGTCATTCAGTACTGGTAGAAAAATATATGTCTTTCAGTTCTGGTAGAAAAAGCAGTTAAAACAATCAGTAAAGATTTGGAATAATTAAATAACATTAAAAAAGGGTGTGAATGATATATGTAGCATATAACCAAGAACTGCATAATTTACTTTATTTTCAAATGAAAATGAAACTTTTACCAAAACAGATGGCATGCCAGATCAAAAAGCAAGCCTCAACGAACTTCAGAGGACTGAAAGTTGGTTCTTGGAAACCACTGATAAAATTGATAACACTTTATTCAGTAAGACACATCAAGATAAAAAGAAAGAAAACACAAATTGACAATACCAGGACTGAAGGAGCAGGGACCTGTATAGATGTTACATACATTAAAAATGTAACAGAACATTGAAAACATTGATGAAATGGGCAAATTCCTTGAAAAGCAGAACTAACATACAAAGAAACAGAGAGTCTGAATAGTCCTATATCTGGTTTAGAAATTTTGAACAGCCAAATAAAACCTTCTCACAAAAAAACTCTCTGCCCTGTTGGCTCTTCTGTTGACTTCTTCCAAACATTTAAAGAAGATATAACATCTTATCTAACCTAAACTACTCCAAAAAATAGAAAAGAGAAAACACTTTCCTCTTCACTTTATGGGCCAACACCAAACCTTACCAGATTGACTCATGGGAAAGGAAAACAATAGATCAATTTCATGAATGTAGATGCGAAAATTCTCAACAAAATGTTAGCAAGCTGAGTTCAGCTATATATTAAAAACATAATATATCAAAACCACATAGGGTTAATTTAGGAATGAGAAGTGGATTTAACATTAGAAAATCTATCCATGTAATATTTCAAATTAAATGAACAAATGATAAAAACCATATGTATATACATAAAAATCATGATAAAATTCAAAAGCCATTCATGACTACACACTCTCAGAAAACTGGGAATTAAGAGGAACTTTCTTAATTTGGTAAAACGTATCTTCAAAATATCTACAGCAAACATTATGCTTATAGGGAAGTATGGAAAGCTTTCACTCTGAGTTCAGAAATAAGAAAATGTTTGCTATCACCACTTCTATTCAACATTGTACTTCACAAACGGCACGAATGACACATAGAAAAATCCAAGAGAATTTACGGAATAATTAAAGAATTCATAAAGGAATTTAGCAAGGTTGCTGAAGCAAGAGTTTTTTTTTTTTTTTCCTTCTGAGACAGGGTCTTACTCTGTCGCCCAGGCTGGTCTCAAATTCCTGGGCTCAAGCGATCCTCCTGCCTTGACCCAAAGTGCTGGGATTATAGGCATGAGCCACTGTACCTAGACTTTGAAGCAAGATTAATATACTAAAATCAATTCTTTTTCAAGAAACAATTAGAAATGGAATTTAACAAAATATTTATAATAGCATAAACAAATACCTAAGAATGACTATTAAATTATGTATAAGACTTCCACTCAGAAAATCATAAAACACTGAGAGAAATTAAAGAAAACCAAAACAAATGGAAGGATCTACTATGATCACAGGTTGGATGATTCAAAATTAGAATGATGTCCTGTCTATCTAAGCTGATCTACAGATACAATGCAATACCAAATGAAATTGCAATAGAATTTTTGTTTGTTTGTTTGTTTGTTTTTTTGAGAGAAAGTGTCTTGCTCTGTTGCCCAGGCTGGAGTGCAGTGGTGTGATCATGGCTCACTGCAGCCTCAACCTGGGCTCAAGTGCCCACCACGGCCAGCTAATTTTAAATTTTGTTGTAGAGACTGTAGAGACGGGGTCTCTCTATGTTGTCCTGGCTTGTCTTGAACTCCTGAGCACAAGCAGTCATCCTGCTTTGGCCTCCCAAAGTGCTGGGATCACAGGCGTGAGCCACTGTATCCAGCCTGATTTTGCAAAATGGCAATTGACATTAAAGGTTCATTTTTAAGAGTTGATTTTTAAAATTCACATGTAAGTACAAATGGCCAAGCTCTTCCTAATTAAAAAAAAAAAAAAAAAAAAAAGTTGATGGACTCGGACTTGTAGGAATAAAGACTTATTAAAGGCAGGGAAATTATAATAAACAGAAACAGTGCAATGGTAGAAGGCCAAAGGAGCAGAACTGGGACTCGAGGCCCCCACACATGCCACTGCCTGCTCTGTGAAGAGAAGCATTGCAGGCCACAGAAGCCCCTTCCTGTATTCGCTCCTGGACAACGGGATACACATGCTGAAAGCCCTAAAGAAACTTCACCCTGCTTCACACCATAGCAGAAATAAATCCCAGGTGGATTATGGACAGAAACATGAAAAGTTAAAATAACAACATCTCTAGATGATAAAAAAAAAAAAAAAAGAACATGGCAAAGATTTCTTAAGAGGACTCAAGAAACAATGACATAAAGAAACAAATGTTAAATGAGCTCCATTAACATTAAGAGCTTCTGTTTATCCAAAGACCATGAAGACAGCTTAAACCCAATCACAGAGCTGGAGACAAAATCCATAATACTCATACGTAATGAAAGGCTCTAAGATTCCTAAACATTGACTTAAATAGAGGGAGAGACCAAATATTTAAAATAAGCGAACTCATTTTGAAATGGCACTTCAAAAAAAGCAAGATTTTGAAATGTATGAACTCATTTCCACCAGGGAAATCAGGGAAATGTAAATTAAAACACCGTTCTATGTTATGAAAGACCCACAAGAATGGCTGAAGGCTTAAAAATGGACAATACCAAATGGAGGCAAGGGTGTGATGCAAATGGAAGCCTCCTGCACTGTTGGTGGGTGTGTACACTGGTAACCACTTTGGAAATTACTTGGCAGCATTCATTTCTTTTTTATAAATTTATTTATTTTTAGTGGACACATAACTGTATATATTTATGGGGTATACTTTGATGCTTTCATACATATCTATGTGGTATAATGATCCCAGCAGGCTATTAGCATATCTACTGGCAGTGTTTAGGAAGACTGACTCTATGTATAGCCTATGACCAGTAAGTATAAAATAAACACAAATGTAAATATAAATGTGTGTACATATACACACACATACCTAAAGTAACATATGCATCTGTGCATGAGATGATGACTAAGAATATAATAGCAGCATTATTTGTTATGCCTCAAACTGAGTAACCTATATGTCCATGAACAGTTGATTGGATAAATATATTATTTTTTTGAGTGGAATACTATATGGCAAGAAAATAAAACATGGTAACTACATGCAACAGCATGGATGAACCTCCTTGCAAAATGCTGAGTGAAAGAATCCAGAGACCAGGAGTTCCTTTCACATGATTCCGAGGTAATGTTTTCAAAAAGAGAGAAAAGTTGTCTCTGGTGCCAGAGCTGTGAATAACGACTGCTTTTCAGAAGGGAGGTGGGGTGGACATGGTGGCTTCTGGGTCCCTGGTGAGAGTCGTGTCCCACATCTCAATCTGGTGCTGTGTTCGCTTGGTAAACATGCATTCTGAATGTGTACTGCATTAGCAAATGTTTATTTTAGCATATGTAACACTGCCACAGAGCCTTAGTAAGCAAAGAATTGTAAACATGCTCTGAATTTTCTCAGTCTCTTGGGAGCAATTCCAAAGCTGCATGGCCACTGCACCAGGCTCACGCACCTGTGCTGCTCCCTCTGGCTTCTCTCCTCAACGCCCCTTCCTCAGACGGTAAATGTCCCCCACCAGTGCCATTTTGCTTCCCACTGATTATCTCATTGGCTGCGTTTCTCTCTCCAAATCACCTTTTTCCCTCTCTTATTTTCTTTTTCTCCTTCCCTCTCTCTCCCACCATATGTGTTTCTGTGGAGTGGGGTTGGCACTCACAGCCATCGCTCAGAGATGAGCACGCTTTTGGTCCAGTTAGCAAGCCATCCAAATACATGTTTGCTGGGTTTCTCAGTGATATTCTTCATTACTCACTGTTCATTTTAAATTTTCACTTCCATGTATGGATCTGCCAATGGGCAATGGAGGTAGTGGAAGGTGTGGCTTCCGGAAAGGGGGAGGACAGGAGTCTGCTCATTAGCAATGGTGGGAAAGGATTTTGGAGGCCATGTCCATCTGACAGAGACAGAGGTGCAGGCTGCAGTGGTGAGAGCCTGGGTTGAAATCAGGGCTCTGCATGCACCAGCTCAGCAACCTGCAATGTCCAGTGACCTTCCTGGGGCTGCACTCTCCACCTGGAGAAACTGGGTCAGTGTCAGTACTTACCTGATGATGTTAACATCTGTAAAGTACTTGGCATGGTGCATGTTAGCAGTTACAGCTGTCCCTCGGTGTCTACAGGGGATTGGGTCCAATCCCCCTCCCCCAACCTTGCCCCCCTTACCCCATGCCAAAATCCATGAATGTGCAACTCCCACATTTGGCCCTTCAGGACCCACGGATACATGAAGCTGGCCCTCCATATCTGCAGGCTTCTCATCCTGAGAATAGCTTATATTTCTGATCTGTGGTTGAATCCGTCGATACAGAGGGCTGACCGTATTGAAAAACATTCTCAGAGAAGTGGACCATGCAGTTCAAACCCGTGTTGTTTGAGAAGCAACTGTGCTGTGGTCCCTGCTGGACTGACATGGACTGGAGCTGTCTCTGTCAGTCCCTGGGTCATAGGGGCAGCGTCACCATAGGATGACTCCCCCACAAAGCTGGTCATGTATTTGTTGTGAGAGTCAACGCTGCACTTTGGGACGTGTTCTAAGAAATAAGTAGCTCCATTTCCCGTGTATAAAATAAGAACATGGCTACTGAAGGCTTTCTTGGCTTATGGGGTTATTTTCGAGAAGAAATGTTCAATGTCTGCAAAGCATTCTGCTTCCTGGGTATAATTACTGAGACAATGGAGCACGTTATTTTTATAATTCGGACTTTAGAATCGACAGACTCTCACAGCTCTCAAGAAGTGGCACTGGACCCTGCTTCTGACAGAAGGACGTGGGATGAGCCCCAAGTCGAGAGATACACACCAACTCTGGATGCTTTTTCTGGCAAACATCACACACGTGGCCACCAGCAGAATGACATCCAACATAGACATCCACTTTTTTCAGCTCAGAAGTTCCACAGGCAGGTGACTAACAATGCCCACAGATGGAGGAGTGTGTTCTGTGCCCTAAAGGATCAGTGTTCATAGGCGGGATAATTCCCAACGCTCTTGGGTTGCCTAATTAAATATGTCACACTGTACATATGTGAAGGAAATGGATGTGTGTAAAAAATAAGGATTGTTCAATATAGGAAAATAAGATAAAATTTTCAGATTTAATTACCCTGGGTCAGCTTACCTCCTTAAAGTTTTCCTCTCTTTCTTTTTAGCAACTTGAAAATTTAAACATATATAGTAAAATATTATAGTCTGTAAAATATAGAGTATAATAGAACAAATATTAATATTATACCAGCTTTTAAAAATAACTAGAATATGATAGGCCTTTCTCACACTTTTCAAAGTGCAGCCCTGTATTAAAGGTACACTTATTCTTTCTGAGAATTACCAACCATAGTTGAGATGCCTGAACAATAAAAAGCATAACTCAATTACATTTGCTGGGTTTCTTAGCTGGATTCTCAACCACTCCTAACTTGTTTATTTTACTTCCAAGTATGGATCTCCTAATGGACTGTTGTTAGGGTCTAGAAACATTCCATTTGTTATATCATTGATTTTATCTGACATACTGGCAAACATTTGGATTACATTTTAGCAAAGAGAAATAAAATATGTAGTGATTGATATATAGAGTAAGCTGAATAGCCTTCATTTTATTTAGTGCTAATGATACATAAGGCAGATTTAATCCTAATTCACCAATGAGCTCTTCCTATAGAGAAACTACTGTTCTGGGACCAAACCCTCTACCCCCAACCCAAATCAAACAATGATTTGATTGGTCAAATCATCTGTACAATGTCATCATTAGTTACCAAGAGACCCACTAAAGATGCAGGTGGGCAGGGGCCATCTCACCTCACTGCCAGGGAAGAGTGGGAAGCATTTAATAAGCCCTCATCACAGCCTCACGTGCCATGCTAAGCCTTTCACATCTACCGACACATCAAGTTCTCACAACAGCCCTCTGAAGGGGGCTTCTTAGTCTCCACATGTTACAGAAGCACAGACAGGTTAAGTACTTTGTCCGAGGTCACACAGCTGCTAAGAGACTGCCCCAGGATTTGAACCCAGACAGTCTGACTCCACCTTCATGCTCTTAAACACATTGCAGCATCTCTAATAGAGCACCTACAGCCAAAACACAGGAGCTTCTGGATGGCAAGGGCGAGATCATATTTCTTCTGTATTTTCCATGCATTTGCATAATGGCTAAGTATGTAATAAATGATAGCTGAGCTGAATTCCTATCCAAGGTCAGCATTATCTCTTTACATAATAAATGCAGAGTATTTAAATAAAAATATAAATGTTAACATCATATTTCATGTCAGCATTCTCCAAGGGAGTCTTATTGGCTTAGCACACAGAGGGCTCCAGGCTGGGTGGCGCCTAGAAGGCCTAAATGGAAACTGCTTGTCTTGTATTCTTTGCAGAATTACTAATTTCTGCTCCTTACCTGAAGAGGCACAGAATTATGCTTCCTGTTGCAAGAGACATCAGAGAGACACTGTAGCCCAGGGTGTAAATAGCCTTCACCAGAATATAAAACGTGATCTACAAAGAAAGAAAATGGATCTGTAAGCTGAGGGTGACCAGCAGCACCAGACAACAGGAACGGTTCCAACATCCAGCCCTGTGCTCTGGCCATGAAGGACTCTTGCCTGCCTGGAAGGCATAAGACAGTCTCACTTTATAATTCCACCTCCATTTTGAACCAAAAAATGACCCCCACCACTCAGAACCTCTACTTTTTTCTTATAATTCATCATGAATGACTTTGCATGGTTCCCGTAAAGCACCTCTGTCTGAAGGGAACATGACCCGCCACCATCAGGGAAAGCAAAGGAAGGAAGCGCTGAGCTAAGTTCAGAAAGAGAGCTCAGTCTGTCCCTGAGGCAGCACATCTAGCTTTCTGACACTTCTGGATGAGCTCAAGTGGACACACAGGTCTGAGTACATTAAACACTATGACCTACAGGCACAGGGTGAGGTGCTCCAGACAGAGGTACTTGCCTAAGCCAGAGCCAGTTGCTGAGTTGCAGTATCTTGGGAATTTTATTTCCTTAACATTTCTTAATTTAGCAAGGTTCATGGCTTGATACTTTTAATCTCCATGAAATCATCAGGCACAGGAGGGATTCATGATCATCACTGTGGCAGAATCACTGGGAGTTCTATGACAACAGGGAATCCTACACAAAAAGAACTGGGTCCTCTAGAAGGAAAACCAGTGCTGGTCATGATAAAACCAGCAACACCTGCAGGGCATCATCATAGCTCGCCACTCCCAAAGCTGCTTCCTGGTCTGCATTTTCTTGATAAAGCTAATTCATATAAAATAAAGAGGGAAACAATCCATGTGTGCTTACATGATGAATTTTATTTTTGCCAAGAGGTCCTAAGTAAGTACAACCGAACCTCACTGTTATTTTACAATACAAAATTTAAGGCAAAACTCAAAAAGTTATGCTCTTGTTTATTAGTTTGGCTCTTAATTATAACTTTACTGTTTAATTATTATTTAGAACTTATGGCCGGGCGCGGTGGCTCAAGCTTGTAATCCCAGCACTTTGGGAGGCCGAGACGGGCGGATCACGAGGTCGGGAGATCGAGACCATCCTGGCTAACACGGTGAAACCCCGTCTCTACTAAAAAATACAAAAAACTAGCCGGGCGG